>NC_055690.1:37004726-37156914 GCF_017639745.1 Melanotaenia boesemani | reverse complement strand
CCACCTTCAGACACCTGTCCCACCTTCAGTTATCTGTCCCACCTTCAGTTACCTGTCCCACCTTCAGACACCTGTCCCACCTTCAGTTATCTGTCCCACCTTCAGTCACCTGTCCCACCTTCAGACACCTGTCCCACCTTCAAACACCTGTCCCACCTTCAGACACCTGTCCCACCTTCAGTTACCTGTCCCACCTTCAAACACCTGTCCCACCTTCAGACACCTGTCCCACCTTCAGTTACCTGTCCCACCTTCAGACACCTGTCCCACCTTAAGACACCTGTTCCACCTTCAGACATCTGTCCCACCTTCAGTTACCTGTCCCACCTTCAGACACCTGTCCCTCCTTCAGTTACCTGTCCCACCTTCAGACACTTGTCCCACCTTCAGACACCTGTCCCACCTTCAGTTACCTGTCCCACCCTCAAACACCTGTCCCACCTTCAGACACCTGTCCCACCTTCAGTTACCTGTCCCACCTTCAAATACCTGTCCCACCTTCAGACACCTGTCCCACCTTCAGTTACCTGTCCTACCTTCAGACACCTGTCCCACCTTCAGTTATCTGTCCCACCTTCAGTTACCTGTCCCACCTTCAGACATCTGTCCCACCTTCAGACACCTGTCCCACCTTCAGACACCTGTCCCACCTTCAGTTACCTGTCCCACCTTCAGACACCTGTCCAACCTTCAGACACCTGTCCCACGTTCAGTTACCTGTCCCACCTTCAGACACCTGTCCCACCTTCAGAAACCAGTCCCACCTTCAGACACCTGTCCCACCTTCAGATACCTGTCCCACCTTCAGACACCTGTCCCACCTTCAGTTTTCTGTCCCACCTTCAGACACCTGTTCCACCTTCAGACACCTGTCCCACCTTCAGACATCTGTCCCACCTTCAGTTACCTATCCCACCTTCAGTTATCTGTCCCACCTTCAGTTACCTGTCCCACCTTCAGACACCTGTCCCACCTTCAGACATCTGTCCCACCTTCAGTTATCTGTCCCACCTTTAGACACCTGTCCCACCTTCAGTTATCTGTCCCACCTTCAGTTACCTGTCCCACCTTCAGACACCTGTCCCACCTTCAGATACCTGTCCCACCTTCAGACACCTGTCCTACCTTCAGACACCTGTCCCACCTTCAGACACCTGTCCCACCTTCAGTTACCTGTCCCACCTTCAGATACCTGTCCCACCTTCAGACACCTGTCCTACCTTCAGACACCTGTCCCACCTTCAGACATCTGTCCCACCTTCAGTTACCTATCCCACCTTCAGACACCTGTCCCACCTTCAGACACTTGTCCCACCTTCAGACACTTGTCCCATCTTCAATTACCTGCCCCACCTTCAGACACCTGTCCCACCTTCAGTCATCTGTCCCACCTTCAGTTACCTGTCCCACCTTCAGACACCTGTCCCACCTTCAGTCATCTGTCCCACCTTCAGTTACCTGTCCCACCTTCAGACACCTGTCCCACCTTCAGTTATCTGTCCCACCTTCAGTTACCTGTCCCACCTTCAGACACCTGTCCCACCTTCAGACACCTGTCCCACCTTCAGTTATCTGTCCCACCTTCAGTTACCTGTCCCACCTTCAGACACCTGTCCCACCTTCAGACACCTGTCCCACCTTCAGTTATCTGTCCCACCTTCAGTTACCTGTCCCACCTTCAGACACCTGTCCCACCTTCAGACATCTGTCCCACCTTCAGCTACCTGTCCCACCTTCAGAAACCAGTCCCACCTTCAGATACCTGTCCCACCTTCAGACACCTGTCCCACCTTCAGTTATCTGTCCCACCTTCAGTTACCTGTTCCATCTTCAGACACCTGTCCCACCTTCAGACATCTGTCCCACCTTCAGTTACCTATCCCACCTTCAGTTATCTGTCCCACCTTCAGTTACCTGTCCCACCTTCAGACACCTGTCCCACCTTCAGTTACCTGTTCCACCTTCAGATACCTGTCCCACCTTCAGACACCTGTCCTACCTTCAGACACCTGTCCCACCTTCAGACATCTGTCCCACCTTCAGTTACCTGTTCCACCTTCAGACACCTGTCCCACCTTCAGACACTTGTCCCACCTTCAGACACTTGTCCCATCTTCAATTACCTGTCCCACCTTCAGTTACCTGTTCCACCTTCAGATACCTGTCCCACCTTCAGACACCTGTCCTACCTTCAGACACCTGTCCTACCTTCAGACACCTGTCCCACCTTCAGTTATCTGTCCCACCTTCAGTTACCTGTCCCACCTTCAGACACCTGTCCCACCTTCAGACATCTGTCCCACCTTCAGTTACCTGTCCCACCTTCAGAAACCAGTCCCACCTTCAGATACCTGTCCCACCTTCAGACACCTGTCCCACCTTCAGACATCTGTCCCACCTTCAGTTACCTATCCCACCTTCAGTTATCTGTCCCACCTTCAGTTACCTGTCCCACCTTCAGACACCTGTCCCACCTTCAGTTACCTGTTCCACCTTCAGATACCTGTCCCACCTTCAGACACCTGTCCTACCTTCAGACACCTGTCCCACCTTCAGTTACCTGTCCCACCTTCAGACACCTGTCCCACCTTCAGATACCTGTCCCACCTTCAGACACCTGTCCTACCTTCAGACACCTGTCCCACCTTCAGACACCTGTCCCACCTTCAGTTACCTGTCCCACCTTCAGATACCTGTCCCACCTTCAGACACCTGTCCTACCTTCAGACACCTGTCCCACCTTCAGACATCTGTCCCACCTTCAGTTACCTATCCCACCTTCAGACACCTGTCCCACCTTCAGACACTTGTCCCACCTTCAGACACTTGTCCCATCTTCAATTACCTGCCCCACCTTCAGACACCTGTCCCACCTTCAGTCATCTGTCCCACCTTCAGTTACCTGTCCCACCTTCAGACACCTGTCCCACCTTCAGTCATCTGTCCCACCTTCAGTTACCTGTCCCACCTTCAGACACCTGTCCCACCTTCAGTTATCTGTCCCACCTTCAGTTACCTGTCCCACCTTCAGACACCTGTCCCACCTTCAGACACCTGTCCCACCTTCAGTTATCTGTCCCACCTTCAGTTACCTGTCCCACCTTCAGACACCTGTCCCACCTTCAGACACCTGTCCCACCTTCAGTTATCTGTCCCACCTTCAGTTACCTGTCCCACCTTCAGACACCTGTCCCACCTTCAGACATCTGTCCCACCTTCAGTTACCTGTCCCACCTTCAGAAACCAGTCCCACCTTCAGATACCTGTCCCACCTTCAGACACCTGTCCCACCTTCAGTTATCTGTCCCACCTTCAGTTACCTGTTCCATCTTCAGACACCTGTCCCACCTTCAGACATCTGTCCCACCTTCAGTTACCTATCCCACCTTCAGTTATCTGTCCCACCTTCAGTTACCTGTCCTACCTTCAGACACCTGTCCCACCTTCAGTTACCTGTTCCACCTTCAGATACCTGTCCCACCTTCAGACACCTGTCCTACCTTCAGACACCTGTCCCACCTTCAGACATCTGTCCCACCTTCAGTTACCTATCCCACCTTCAGACACCTGTCCCACCTTCAGACACCTGTCCCACCTTCAGACACCTGTCCCACCTTCAGACACTTGTCCCATCTTCAATTACCTGCCCCACCTTCAGACACCTGTCCCACCTTCAGTCATCTGTCCCACCTTCAGTTACCTGTCCCACCTTCAGACACCTGTCCCACCTTCAGTCATCTGTCCCACCTTCAGTTACCTGTCCCACCTTCAGACACCTGTCCCACCTTCAGTTACCTGTCCCACCTTTAGACACCTGTCCCACCTTCAGACACCTGTCCCACCTTCAGTTATCTGTCCCACCTTCAGTTACCTGTCCCACCTTCAGACATCTGTCCCACCTTCAGACACCTGTCCCACCTTCAGACACCTGTCCCACCTTCAGTTACCTGTCCCACCTTTAGACACCTGTCCCACCTTCAGACATCTGTCCCACCTTCAGTTATCTGTCCCACCTTCAGACATCTGTCCCACCTTCAGTTACCTATCCCACCTTCAGACACCTGTCCCACCTTCAGACACCTGTCCCACCTTCAGTTACCTGTCCCACCTTTAGACACCTGTCCCACCTTCAGACACCTGTCCCAGGTGAATGATGGAGCATGGAGAGGCTCATACCTGTCTGTCATGGTTTAAAGTGGAACAGAGGTTGGGAAGCAGTCTACTGGGTTTCTTAGAGGCAGCTAAACGAGGATCCGAATAAGGAATAAACTGATGCTGGATACGTTGCTAGGTAACCAGCTCAGAGGACCAAACTGAATCATCACCATCACAAACCAGTGGATCAATCAGATCATTGATGACTGATCATTCATTTAGATGTCCATTCAGGATTGGACTGGACCGGTGTCAGAACCAGGTCCCAACCAGACCAGACTTAGAGGTCTAATTACTGTCAGGCTCCCGGCAGGTTCTGGTCCGGGAACCAGAACACAAACTGGACCGTGTGTGTGTGTGTGTGTGGGTGGGTGGTTCTTACCCAACAGACAACCCGTCCGTTCACACATGGCAACCTGGCATCATCATCACTGATCTCCTCCTTGACCACCCTGAAAGACACCATCATCTTCTTAACCTTCATCATCATCATTATCATCACCATCATCACTGAGATCAGCTGTTAAATCATTCTCTGATCTTCATCAGAACCTCCTTCTGTAAATGGGTGGCAGGCCTCTTGACCACCAAACCTCTTCTTCCTCCTCCTCTTTCCTGTCTACTCTTCTGAGATCTTCATCTGTCCATCAGGGACCCAACAGAAGAGTCTGAGACCATGGAGGAGGTGGAGAAGATGATGGTGAATGTCAGGAGCCCCCTCCCCAGTAGACCAGATCTGCACCTGGAAGAACAGCACTTCTTGTCTGGTTAGGAAGGTTCAGCAGCTCCTTTCCTTCCTGGTCTGAGGTCCAGCCTGGTCCTCGAGACATGGTGGAGACAAAGGTTCTGGATGGAGTGACGCCCCCCAGAATGGTCCAGAAGAGAACCACCTGCATCTGGAAGGACTCCATCCTGCCTGCACATGAACCAGAACCAGAACTAGAATCAGAGCCTGAACCAGCTGATCCTGGTGGTCTTCATGGTTTCAAAAACATTCTGGTCTCCGTTTTTCTGTTTAATCCTTCTGGACGTTCAGACTAAGAAGGAGAACGGTTCTGACGATCCGGTCCCTGAGCCTGGACCTTCTGACGATCCGGTCCCTGAACCTGGACCTTCTGACGATCCGGTCTCTGATGACCTGGTCCTGACCCGCCTGTCGGGCCTCGGTATGAACATTAAAAGCTTTGTTTGTTACATATGTGCAGCGCGCAGAGGATTAGAGGAAAACAGCTGATGGACAAACAAACAAACAAGCCCGTGCACGTGCGCGGTCACTGTTTTTAATGACAACGCTGATCCCATTGATGGTCGATCACATGACCCCCCGCCCCCGCGCCCATCTGAGCATCACCATCGATCACGTGACCCACCCGAAGTCGTCGTCCACGGACTTGAAGAAGAATTTAACGTTCGGTTTGTTCAGGACCTGCTTGAAGTCCGCGAGGGTGACGCGCTGCGCGGGTACGCTGATCCGGATCAGGTAGGGGGTCTCCTGGTCCTCCAGGTGATAGATGACCCGGGTCTCCTCCGCCATGGTGGCCCCCTCGGCCCCGGATGCTCTGAGGGATGCTGAGACAGAGACTGCGCGTGTCCGTCTGTCTGCCCACGTGACCGCGCACCTGTCTGTCCGGTCCGCGTGTCCGCGCAGGTCCAGGGGTTCCTCGTTCGGTTCTGGTCCAGATGAGTTGGTCCAGCAGCTGCAGGTCCGCGATGCTCCGTCTGCTTCGAACCACGTCAAGACACGCGCAACAACACACACAACTTCCGGCTGTGCTTTTCAAAATAAGAGAGAGGAAGGAACTAGTAGGACTGAAACTGACCCGGTTCTGTAGGAACATCTTACCAAAAGAGTTCTGGTTCCTTCGGAGAACACCGCATGTGCTCTTCTTTCAGTGCGCCATTTTATGTTGTCAATAAAAAGTTTATACATCAATAATCCACGTGGAGAAAATCAAACAGAATAACTTTATTCACACAGGACAGAATAAATCCTCCAGTTATTTATAGAACAATGAAAAAGTCTTTGGTTTTACCTTAAACATGGTGCTGATGGTCCGGTCTCTGAACCTGGAGGCTCTGGTGATCCGGACTCTGACCAGAGCGCCTCTTTACTCAGTTTATTCTACTTTCATGTCTTTTTTATCAGGTTTTATTCCATTTATTTATGTTTGTAAATTTATTGCACACTTCTGGTTTTGAGCATCTTAATTTCGTTTCACATTGTTTTTAAAATAATTGTCTGATATAATTCTAAGAAAACACTGAAAAATACATCAAATACAAGTTAAAATCTATTAATTATTAAATTATTTGACATTGAAATATCTGAAAGTTTATCTTTCTTTACTTGGTGGTTTTAGGCTTGCAGGCTTCCGGGTTGAGGCTGAGGGGAAGTCACTGAATCATGGATGTACCCACATAGAAATGATATTTCCGTGCATGTGCAGACATGAGAGGTAGGACGTCTGGATGGGCGTGATGTTAGAACAGAACCAGAATCATGAAACGTCTTCCTGCTGATCTGAACTTAAAGGTCCCATATTATGCAAAATTCACTTTTTAATGGTTTTGGAACAGTCATACTGGTCCCCCCGCATGTGTAGGAGACCCGTAAGTGTGAAACTCTTTCAGGCGCTCTCTCTCCCCCCTGCTCCACCTCTAGGGAAGTAAGCGCTGAAGTGAGCGAGTTTGAAAGCGTGTACGTTATGACGTCATAAGGGACAATAACCACTCCCCACAGAGCGATGGACCCGTCTACCGGCTCTCAAAGTCCGCCCTCTAAAAATCACCTAGCGCCCAGTGTTTTTCCCTCTTCGGCAACCCTCGTTAGCGGACATGGCTAAGCGACAGAAGCACTGTTCTGTTTGTGGCTGCATAAATGAACACGAAAACGTTTTTTTACTTCCATCCACTGAACCCACGAGGACTGAGTGGATTAATTTTATTTTTGGAGGAAATGTACCCGGAAAACTTCCAAAGGTTTTGCATGTCTGTGGCCAGCATTTCAAAGAGGACTGTTTCCACAACATGGGGGCATGGAAAGCAGGCTTCGCCAACCGTTTGAAGCTGAAGCCAGGTTCAATACCAACTGTCCGTGACACAGCTGGAGAGGTAAGAGCTGGCAGTTATTTTATCGTTTCGGCCTTATTAGTCTGATAGCTTGAAAATATATTAACCTGTCAATCACCTCATGACGGGCGATGCGATGGGCGGAGCCAACAGCTGAGCTGCTCCACCAGGGTTCCGCCCACCATAAACGGCACATTTCTGAAGCTGCTAAAAAGAGGGAGGTGAAGAGAAGCCGCTGCACTCAAACTGAGGGTCGATTTGTCCATACCATGGCGGAAATATTTCATTTAGATATTAATGAATGGTCTCAGATTGGGAATAAAGTGTATAATATGGGACCTTTAAAAGTAAAAACATTTCACTTATCTTCCCTCATCAGCTGATCCAACATGTCAGGATCTCAGGTTGTTATTCTGTGGTCTCCTGCTTTCCTGAACTTCATCTCCACATAAAATTCCACTTTGGATGTTTTCAGTTTTTAAATTCCAAGATCAGAAAACCAGGTTCTGGTTCTGGATAAATGAGAACGGGTCAGGCAGCAGAATCCACATTTTACCTGAAAGATTCAGATTTTATCACGTTAAAAAAAAAGAAAATCAGAAAATTATCAATTGAAGAAATAAAAGTCACATGATCGTTTTTCTTCTGTTATCTCGGTCTTTTATTTTGAAGGTGGCATCACAAACTTCCGGTGCATAAAAAAAATCAAAGCGATTGAACAAGTGTGAGTTAACATTTCCGGTGTGATTAGAAAATAAAAAAGAAGTTGATTCAGATTCCTTCAAAATAAAACCACTATTCTAAGCTTGATGTCACAGAAAACTGTTTACGAACATCACCATTTACTTATTTCTGATTCAACATAATAAATATTAAAGTCAATAATTTATTAATTCTGCTTCAATGATCCAGTTGAAATAATCTGATTAATCGGATCAGAACCATCAGGTAACAGGAAGTAGAACTGAGGTTTCAGGAGGGTTTTCTTTTTCACAGTTTATTCAGATGAGGCGTTCAGTGTTGGCTGGGAACTGGAACTTCCTGAACGATCTGGTTTTCCAGGTGACTGGTCTTCCTAGTTCTGGTTCTGATCAGAGTTCTGGTGAAAACCTGGATCTTTGCTGCTGGTGATGTCTAAGAGAAAAAATAAGTCCACATAGGAAAGGCCACGCAGTTGAAGGTTTTGGGTTTGAAGATGGGGCTTGAGCTGGACCTAAAAAACAGTTCTGGGTCCAGGTCTGCAGGTGTGTCCATATCAGGTGGAGGTAGAGTTCTGGGTCTAGTTAAACCTGGTTTAGTTTTGATTCCAGCAGTTAGATTTCATTAAAATCACATTTTTTGCAGAGAAAGTGAAAGC
Organism: Melanotaenia boesemani; assembly: GCF_017639745.1. Lineage (NCBI taxonomy): Eukaryota > Metazoa > Chordata > Actinopteri > Atheriniformes > Melanotaeniidae > Melanotaenia > Melanotaenia boesemani. The sequence goes on along the minus strand of NC_055690.1, from coordinate 37,148,333 downwards.
ACCATTCCTCAGCTGGAACCTGGTGAACCAGGTGAACCAGGTCTGGGTTCAGCTGGAACCAGGTGAACCAGGTCTGGGTTCGGCTGGAACCAGGTGACCCAGGTGAACCAGGTCTGGGTTCGGCTGATGAGCAAAAAACTTTTGTTTCACAACTTAAAACAAAAGTAAAAAGTGTCCATAGTTTATTTTTATTGTTTAGAAAAACAATAAAAAGCAGTTTTTTTCTCTCCCACATGGACTTCCTGTGGACTGGTCCTGGTCCTGGTCTCAGACTGTCTCCACCTGCTGCTGAAGTTAGGAGGTTAACAGGTGAACTCTCAGCCAATCAGCTCACTCCAATAAAAAAAAAATTAGGTCCGGGAAACTGGATTGGTTCTATGTGGTGGCATGACAGTGGCCCCTCTGAGGACCAGGGGCCACAGTTTGAGCAGCTGCGGAATGAAACTACTACTTCCAGTGTTTAAACTCTGTTTCCATGGCAACCTGCCACTTGCGGCACCCATCTATAAACCAATCAGAACTGTCGTCACGCTGAGACGTTGACGTCCTGCAGAGCGATGGCAGCGGCCGTCCCGTTGGTGGCAGGAGTGGTTGCCATGGCAGCAGGTGTTGGCTGCGGGGAGCTGGAGGGGGGGGGTGAAAGCACAGCAGACAGGGATGGGCTGTTCTGATTGCTAGGAGAAGATCCGGTCTGAAACAGGATCTGCTGCAACGTCCGCCTCAGGTTGGGGTGGAGGCGGCACTGCGTCTGGTAAAAGATCTCCACGGCAACGCACTTCATCACCCCGGCAACCAGGTCCTCGTAGAGAGGCACGGTGTACATCCTGGATGTCTGTGGAGAGGCCAGAGGACAGCGGTGAGGACAGAGGAGGGGACAGGGTGCTCCAGTTAACCTGTAGAGATTCTAGAGGTTTGAGATCAGGAACTGGTCCAGGACCAGAACTGGTGCCAGTTCAGTGAAGAACAGGAAGGTGGACCAGAACAGCAGCCATGTTAGCATGGATGAATAAAAAATGCTTCCTGCAACCCCATTCAGACGGGACTGTTGCCATGGTGACAGTTTTTCTGGTCAGTGTGAATGAAAACGTGTCTGGGTAGAGGATCCTCACCCTGCTCTTCTTTTTGTAGTAACCGTTTTATTCTTTAGTCCCCCTGATTTTTATTTCTACTTTACGGCACTTTGATCAACATATGATTTAATGTGCCTTTAAATACAGTTGACTTGACTATGACATCAGCGTGACGTCATCCTGTCCTTTATGATGCGTTAGTGGAAGACCTGGCGGACGGAAACAGAACCAGTCCGTATGTGATACATACAGACTTGGAATGATTAAAGAGGTGGAAGAGAAAAGGGTGAGATGGAGATAAATATGCAGCATTCTTCTACTGATGATGTCAGGTGATCTATTCTCTTCCAACGTGTGATGTGTGGAAACGTCACGATGGGAACAACTTTAGTAAAATCTGAGCCGTCTGATCGGAGCCGGAAACATGGAAACATGGCTGCTGTGGGTTCTTCCCGGTCACGTGGTTCCGCGTTCTTACATGTTTGTGCAGGAAGGCTCGGACTCGCGGCAGGTCCGGGTGGAACGTGTTCCTCACCACCATCTGCAGCCAGCGGATCTGGACTTCAGCATTCAGACTGTCAAACAGGGACGAATAGCAGCCGGACAGACTTGCCATCACATCTGAGACACAGATAATCACTGATCAATACCACCCAATCAATAACATCTGATCAATAACACTGATCTGAACCTTCTCTAGGTCCACAAAGCATATGTAGACTGGTTGGATGATCTTCCTCAATCTGAGGTTTGACTATTTGACGGACCCTCCTCTCCAGGACCCTCTGAAAAGATCTTACTAGGGGGGGCGGAGAAGCGTGACCCCTGTGGTTGGAGCACAACTTCCAGTCCACTTTCTTGAAGAGGGGGACCACCACCCCAGTCTGCCAGTCCAGGAGAACTGTCCTCACTGTCCATGCGATGCTGCAGAGGCGTGTCAACCAAGTCAGCCCCACAGCATCCAGAGCCTTAAGGAACTCTGGGTGGACCTCATCCACCTCCAGGGTCCTGCTTTTTAACCACCTCAGCCCCAGAGATTGTAGAGCCCACGCCCGATTCCCCAGACTCTGCTTCTTCGTTAGAATGCATGTAGGTGGATTGAGGAGGTCTCTGAAGTATTCCCTCCACAGTCCCACAACGTCTCGAGTCGAGGTCAGCAGCCCCCCCATCCCCACTGTACACAGTGTTGATGGAGGACCGTTTCCCCTCCTGAGCCTCCAGATGGTGAAGCAGAATCTCCTCAAAGCCACCCAGAAGTCTTTCTCCATGGCTTCTTCAAACTACTCTCTGAACTACTCTCTGAACTTCTCTCTGAACTTCTTCCATGCCCAAGTTTGTGCCTCAGCAACTGCAGAAGCTGCGTTCTGTTTAGCCTGCTGATACCCATCGGCTGCCTCTGGAGACCCACAGGCCAAAAAGGTCCAAAAGGACTCCTCCTTCAGTTTGACGGCATCCCTCACTGCTGGCATCCATCAACAAGTTCGGGGATTTCTGATGCGACGGACACTGGCCAACCACCACCTTGGTGCATAAACACAAACAACTGCCAGGACCTGCACCCAAAGGTGGACAGAGGATACCCTCTCATCTACCGGGATAAACCTCAATATACATGCTGAACTCTCTCCTACTTTGGAGGAGTCTCTAACCGGAGACTCCAGAGTAGAGTCCAGCACTTTTCAAGGTTACTGGTTCCAGAGACAATCTGAACTAGAGGTTAGGAGAATTAAAAGATCACTCAACCCATCAAGAGCAAAAGATGCACTGGGGATGGATGCAGTAATGCTCAAAGATCTTGGTTCATCATTAGCTAGTCCCATAACTAAAATAATAAACCTTTTGATAGCTCAGGCCAAGTTCCCAGATGTCTGGAAATCTGTGATTGTTACTCCAATTTTTAAATCTAGTGATCCTAGTAACTAGTAACTACAGGCCAATCAGTATTTTACCTGCGATGTTTAAGGTTGCAGAGAAATGGATAGTTGAGCAAATAATTCACCATCTTAACAGTGTTTTCTCTCTGCATCCAATGCAATTTGGCCTCAGAGCAAAGCAAAATAAATGAACAAATGGATGGATGGATAAAGGTGGTGTTGTCGGTGCGGTGTTCCTTGATTTCAAGAAAGCATTTGAATCTGTGAACGACAAAGTTCTCTTGTCCAAACTGTCAAAACCTTTAATTTTTCTAGTGAGACCCTATCATGAAATGAATCCTCTCTCTCCAACTGCTCCCAAGTTGTTCAAATACAGAATCATAGGTCAAATGATCTTTGTCTGTCCACTGGGGTACCACAAGGGTTCATATTAGGCCCATTATTATTTAGCTTATACATCAATGATTTGCCATCTGTATGCCCTGAGACTGAGATCCAAATGTATGCTGATGACACAGTATTGTATGTACATGGCAGCACTAAATAATATGTTGCTGCCAAACTTACAAATGCTATTGTGACAAAATGGCTCGGTCAGTGTTGTCTACAACTAAATGTGCCCAAAACTGTTAGTATGTTCTTTACCAAGAAAAACAATATTTCAGAACAGATGTTTTTGTCGTAGGAGAAAGGTTACAGGTGGTATAAGAATTTAAGTATTAAGGTATTGTGACTCCAACCTTAACTTCATTAAATTAAATTTAACCTAGCCAATTTTAGATCTGCAAGACACTGTATGTCTACTGAGGCAGCTAAAATATGAGGCCAGATCAGTCTCAATAAGAATGAACTCACGCCAGGTGTTTCACAAATGCACACGCTCTGGTTTGCATTTGTATTTCAGAATCGGAAATGCACACAATCTGTTTCACAAATGCACACGCTGTGGTTCACAAATATAATTTTGAGGCACACTTGTAAGATTATACGAATTGCTGAACGTGCATTTACGAACTGCTTCTCATTTGTGAACATCTCTGCATTCGTGAGAGAATTCTCTGCGGTGGATTTTGAGACTCCCCTGACGCCGCAGTGTAACGAATCTCACCATTGGTTGACTAATCTGTCAATCAAATTTCCGAGTGTGATTGACAGATTCATCAGTCAATCAGGTGTGTTTGCATTCAGCCAATCATACTGCTCCTTACATTTTCTCCACACTTTTAGACCTGTCGCAGAGCTAATACTGCTATTTGAGCATGGTAGTTAAAGTCCAACTAGCGGGCAGACATGGAGGAGACGCAACAATCACAACCTGTAAGTAACACATTTATCTTACATTCCCTCGTTGTAGATCATGTAATGTTATCGAATTAACTGATTGACTGATGAATCTGTCAATCACACTCGGAAATTTGATTGACAGATTAGTCAACCAATGGTGAGATTCGTTACACTGCGGCGTCAGGGGAGTCTCAAAATCCACCGCAGAGAATTCTCTCACGAATGCAGAGATGTTCACAAATGAGAAGCAGTTCGTAAATGCACGTTCAGCAATTCGTATAATCTTACAAGTGTGCCTCAAAATTATATTTGTGAACCACAGCGTGTGCATTTGTGAAACAGATTGTGTGCATTTCCGATTCTGAAATACGAATGCAAACCAGAGCGTGTGCATTTGTGAAACACCTGGCGTGAGTTCATTCTTATTGAGACTGATCTGGCCTCATACTAAATTGTTCATACATTGATTATTTCACACATGACATACTGTTTGACGAGCTGGTCACAGGCCACTTCTACCACTCTCAAACCTTTGAAATTGTTATACAAACAGACCCTGAAAACTCTTGACAACAAACCTCAGTTACCATCACTGTTCAATACTGACGAAACACAGCCTTTTAAATTGGGAAAATTTGATAAAGTATACAAATATATGTCTTGTTTACAAAATCCTCCATGGTCTGGCTCCCCCCATACCCAGTGACTTTGTAGGTACAAGATCGGACTCACTCCAGATTACGAGACGGGTGACAAGAGGGGATTATTATTCCATCTGGGACTAGTGCTTTTAGTCAGTCCGCCTTCTTAATCAGAGCCTCCCAGCAGAGGAACTCTATTCCAAGTCACATCAGACAACTTGACACTTACCAGTTGTTCATTTCCATCACAAAAAAGTGGCTTATTGATACCTACACAAACATTAATGTTTTTATTTTTAATATGTGTTTTTATTATACTATGGTCTGTGTTTCTTGTGGGTTTGTTACTAAGTAAGTACCATTTTAGTGTGTTCTCATAGTGTGTTTTTATAATGTTTTATTAGTTCCCAGGCAGCCTTGTAAGATCTGGCCAGGGACTACGGGTGAAAATTAGCCTTTTGGCGAACCCTGGCATATTTACAGTTTTATCTTTGTTTCTGAACATGTGCTGTCCCTGTTAAATAAATAAAATATAAATGAATTTAAAAAAAGCCATGTGTCAAGGTGAGCCCAAGAAATCTCCAGAGCTGGGGTCACCTCTTGATCTCACGCACCAGCTCAGGCTCCTTCTTCACCAGAGACATGACATTCCACATCCCTAGGCTCCATGGACATAAACCTGGCCACCCGGAGCTCGACCAGTGCACAGCCTCCGGGCCTGGCTCCAGAGGAGGTCCCCGATGACCCGAGTACAGGCAAGGGATAACTGGCTCCAACGATATTTCTCATCCTAAGGGTCCTTTGTGCTGCACTTTGTCAAGTCCTTCACCTAAAGACCCGTTTACCTTGGCTAACACTACCAAGGCCATCAAGCCCCCGAAAACATAGCTCCTAGGATCACTGGGACACACAAACCCCACCACATGAGATCAAAACAATCTAATCAATCATTCTTCTGGTTAAACTTCCAGGTTCTTCTGGTCCTGGTGGGTCTGTACCCTGGGGGAGTGGCGCCTGGTCCAGCATACGGTCCAGGAACAGAACCACCTGGAAGGTGCTCCAGGCTGACAGGTTGAAGGTGGCCAGGGTCTGGGGGTCCGGAGGGTCGCTGCTCCTCCACAGGTCACACAGATCCTGGACCGGCCTGATCAGAGAGGCCCCTGCTGACAGGTCCGGTTCAAACGGAGGCGGTCCACAGCCGCTCAGCCAGTGCTCGAACTCCAGACCTGGGGACACACACAGGAAGTGATGTCACTGATGAGGTGGGGCATGTGGTACCAAAGCCTCTAATCAAACTGACCTTCTCTCTGAGCGACGGCAGCGTCCTTCAGATCCGGGAAGGACTGCAGGAAGTAGTCAATGAGGTCCTGAGCAACCACGCTCCGGAACCGGAACGCCGAGATGTAGTCCTGCACACGCACACACATACATGTTTTAAAATGTGTTCGTGAATCCATCTCCAAGTTTCAGTGTGACATCAAGCAAGACCAGAACCTGGACACCCTTCTTCTGAACAGCTTTATATCCCGTCCAGGATCCAGCCACAACATTCAGAGACTATCTGGTGGATCCACAAGGATCCATGAGAACAGCATTAATTATCTTTTTATTTCATGGTTTCGTCATAGACGTTTGTTTTTACCTCGACATGTTTTCATTGTGTCTGCAGTCTTCCTCAGAACTGACAGCTGTAACCGCTCGTTTAACAGCTGTTTCTGAGCGTGACTAACCCGATAGATCCGCCAGGTTGGCCATGACCCCCGCGATAGATCCGCCAGGTTGGCCATGACCCCCGCGATAGATCCGCCAGGTCGGCCATGACCGCCGCGATAGATCCACCAGGTTGGTCATGACCCCCGTGTGCGATGGTATCTAGAGGGAAAGAGTTCCAGATGTCTGACATAAAGCATCCTTAAAATCCTCCAGAATGAAAGGAGGACGACGGTGGACGTCCAGAACCAAAGGAGGACGGTGGACGTCCAGAACCAAAGGAGGAGGACGGTGGACGTCCAGAACGAAAGGAGGAGGACGGTGGACGTCCAGAACGAAAGAAGGAGGACGGTGGATGTCCAGAATGAAAGGAGGAGGACGGTGGACGTCCAGAATGAAAGGAGGAGGACGGTGGACGTCCAGAACCAAAGAAGGAGGACGGTGGACGTCCAGAACGAAAGGAGGAGGACGGTGGACGTCCAGAATGAAAGGAGGAGGACGGTGGACGTCCAGAACCAAAGAAGGAGGACGGTGGACGTCCAGCAGGTCATTTTCCTTCTTCTTGCTTACCGGATGTAAATCCAGCGTATTTTTAAACTTTCTTCTTTTTGCTGACTCACACAGGAAGTCATGACTGTTTTCACCAATCAGAGGACTGCAGCTTGTCAGGCTCCACCCTGTAGGGTCCCAGTGTGTACATGTGTGTCCAGATGTTTCAGGTGTGTGTAGGTGTGTGTTCTGACCCTGAGGAATCGATCAAAGCGTCTCACGTCCCCGCAGAGCTCCGACAGGTAGGAGACGAAGCAGAATCCTTTCTCATAGGTGAAGAGGTTCATCAGCGTGCTGGGGTTCACACCTGGAGGGGGAGGGGCGACAGTGATGGAGACACACCTGTACCTGTGGAAACCACACCTGTTTGTGTGTGCTTGTGTGTGTGTTACCTGGCTCAAACTTGACCTGCAGCTTGCTGACAGGGTTGTTGTCTCCAAAAAGACGCAGCTGTCTGTGGAGGGCGTCCAATCGTACGACAGTTTCCAGGCAGGTGAACGCCTCACCTGCAGACCGGGGGAGGGACCATCAACGTGCTTCTGAACCACAGCAGGAGTTGAACGGCATCGCTACAGGGGACCCCTAACCGCTTACCGTAGGCCTCGGTGGTTATCCTCCGCTGGGCGTAGGTGGCAAGGCCTTCGCTCAGCCACATCTCTTCCCAGGTAGCGTTCGTGACGGCGTTCCCGAACCAGCCGTGGGCGATCTCGTGCACCACATCGATCAACAGGAACTCGCTGCTCTCCATGATGGAGGCGATGATGAAAGTCAGGCAGGGGTTCTCCATGGCGACAATGGGAAAGGAGGGGGGGAGGAAGACGATGTCACACCTGAGGAGGGGCTGCGTCACTGCTTGTCACCCACCATTTAAATAAAGTTTGGTTGGAGTTCCAGTCTCACCTGCCCCACAGGTAAGGTCCAAACAGGTCCTCAGCCACGGCCAGCCAGCGCTCCACGCTGCCCCCCAGCTTCTTCACTGCGCAGGACAGCAGACATGGCTCCGCCCAAACACGGCTCCTGATTGGATGACGACAGCGGAGAAAGTTTGATTAAAAAAACTCAAAAGATAAAAAAAAATTTGTTTAGCCCCGCCCCTCAACGTCAGGTGTGTCCAGGTGATCGACCTCGGGCCGATGTCGGCGTGCTGCAGCTCTCCGGCCACCAGCGCCACCAGGTAGGAGGGGACCGGGAACTCCATGGAGAACTGGAAGACCCGGTCCGGTTTGGAGTAGGAACTCCGAGAGGCGCTCATCAGAACCGTCAACCCATCTGGGACCTGAGGAAGAGGAGGATGAAGTTTCTTCATCAAAACAATAGTTTTTTATTTTAAAGAGATAACTGAAGCACTCAAGAAGCTAGGGAATAAAGTCTTTATTAAATCATAGCTAATCTAAATAAAAATACACGCCTACGCGTTTCGTCGGATTACATTTTGACGAAACGCGTATTTTTATTTTTAAATTTTTAAATGAGATTTAATAAAAACTTTTTATTAACTATCTTCTCGAGTGCCTCATTATGTCTTCATTTTTTTTTTTTTTTTTTTTTTTAACTTGTCTTGTCCAGCATCGTTGCAAACAGAATGATTGTCTGGCTGCTGTCTGGTGCTGGGCAATTTTACTCTATCAAGCAGGGATTTATACTACATGTATAAAGTCCCTCTTGATGACATGAAAAACTTTATTAAATCAGACTCTTAATGCTGGACTCGACCGGAGGGGACAGAGAGAGAGAGAGAGACAAGAAAGTAGAGAGAAGAGGGAGGGGAGAGAGAGGGACAGAAAGGGTGTGGGGAGTGCGGGTGGGGACTTAAAACATTATACAGAAAACCATGTAATCCATACTACTTGCAACATATATAGCTAAGATCATCCTGGCCAGTAGGTCATTACACCTAGTTGATAATAGTAACAATAATAATAATCACAATAATAGTAATAATAATAATAGTAGTAGTAATAATAATAAGAGTAAGAGTAATAATAATAATAAGAACAGAAATAATAAAAATTAAAGCCGCAAGCGGCATCCATCGGGTCCGAGCTGCCTGGACCCCGCCACCCGATGTCTCCCTGACAACAGGTGGTGTAATGCGTTAAGGACCCAACGTGTGTGAATACTGTCTAGTTTGGTGCCGTTCCCATTTATTCCTGTGGAGATATAAGCAATCCGTGTTTCATGGCGAGAAGGCTTTTTTGGTCTGTTGCCACGGTTACAGGCTTTTTCCTATTAGAAAGATTTGAATAGCGTTTGTTCCCCAACTTGTCAGGAAGGTTCCCACTAAGTGTGGAGTCAGTCGCACGAATCTCCTCAGACTAGTTCGTTCAAATGGCAGTGAAATCCAAGATGGCGGGCACGCCGTTGTCATGGCAACAGCTGTTCGATTGACTTCTTTGCTGCACTTGGGGTGTCACCAGTATGAATACTGTGAAGTTTGGTGCAGATCCCATGTATTTACATGGAGATATGAGCAAACCGTGTTTCATGGCGAGAAGGTCATTTTCCGTCGGTTGCCACGGTAACATGCTTTCTGCTATTAGAAAGATTTGAACAATTTTTGGTCCCCAACTTGTCAGGAAGCTTCCCACCAAGTTTGGAGTCAATCGCACGAATCCCCTCAGACTAGTTCGTTCAAATACGATGTGTGTAAAGTGCAAAAAATGGCAAAAAAATGGCCGCACACGCCAAGATGGCGGGCGCCCCGTTGCCATGGCAACAGGTGTTCTATTGAATTTTTTGGTCGGCTCAGCATGTTACACGTGTGTGCCAAGTTTCGTCTTCCTATGTTGAAGTAGACGTTCGGGACCCCATTCATTTGGGGAATTTTTGTGTCCGTAGGTGGCGCTGTTGAGCCAATTTTGCATTGAAGTCAATGCGGACTTTAGAATATAAAATTTTTCACCGGGCTTGATGTGTGTGCCAAGTTTCACAACTTTTCATGGGTGTTTAGGGGGTCAAATTTGGCCTCGAAATGCTTAGAAGGAGGAGAAGAATAATTAAAGCCGCAAGCGGCATCCATCGGGTCCGAGCGGCCTGGACCCCGCCACCCGATGTCGCCATGACAACAGGTGGTGTAACGCGTTAAGGACCCAACCTGGATGAATCCTGTCAAGTTTGGTGCAGTTCCCATGTATTCCTATGGAGATATGAGCAAACCGTGTTTCATGGCGAGAAGGTCATTTTCCATTGGTCGGCACGGTAACACGCTTTCTGTTATTAGAAAGATTTGAATAGCGTTTGTTCCCCAACTTGTCAGGAAGCTTCCTACCAAGTTTGGAGTCAGTTGCACGAATCCCCTCAGACTAGTTCGTTCAAATGGCAGTGAAATCCAAGATGGCGGGCACCCCGTTGCCATGGCAACAGGTGTTTGATTGACTTCTTTGCTGGACTTGGGGTGTCACAGGTATGAACACTATGAACTTTGGTGCAGATCCCATGAATTTCTATGGAGATATGAGCAAACCGTGTGTCATGGCGAGAAGGTCATTTTCCGTCGGTTGCCACGGTAACATGCTTTCTGCTATTAGAAAGATTTGAATAGCGTTTGGTCCCCAACTTGTCAGGAAGCTTTCCACCAAGTTTGGAGTCACTCGCACGAATCCCCTCAGACTAGTTCGTTCAAATACGATGTGTGTAAAGTGCAAAAAATGGCAAAAAAATGGCCGCACACACCAAGATGGCGGGCACCCCGTTTCCATGGCAACAGGTGTTTGATTGACTTTTTTGGTCAACACGGGGTGGTATATGTGTGTGCCGAGTTTGGTCTTCCTACGTTGAAGTAGACTTCCTGGGCCCCATTCATGTGGTGATTTTTGGTGAGTCTAGGTGGCGCTGTTGAGCCAATTTTGCATTGAATAGTATGCGGACCTTATAATATCCGATTTTCGCCGGGCTTGACGTGTGTGCCAAGTTTCACAACTTTTCATGGGTGTTTAGGGGGTGAAAATTGGCGTCGAAATGCTTAGTATAATAATAAACATTTCAGGAACAATAGGGCCTTGCCATACTTTGTATGGCTCGGACCCTAATTAAAGCCGCAAGCGGCATCCATCGGGTCCGAGCTGCCTGGACCCCGCCACCCGATGTCTCCCTGACAACAGGTGGTGTAATGCGTTAAGGACCCAACGTGTGTGAATACTGTCTAGTTTGGTGCCGTTCCCATTTATTCCTGTGGAGATATAAGCAATCCGTGTTTCATGGCGAGAAGGCTTTTTCGGTCTGTTGCCACGGTTACAGGCTTTTTCCTATTAGAAAGATTTGAATAGCGTTTGTTCCCCAACTTGTCAGGAAGGTTCCCACTAAGTGTGGAGTCAGTCGCACGAATCTCCTAAGACTAGTTCGTTCAAATGGCAGTGAAATCCAAGATGGCGGGCACGCCGTTGTCATGGCAACAGCTGTTCGATTGACTTCTTTGCTGCACTTGGGGTGTCACCAGTATGAATACTGTGAAGTTTGGTGCAGATCCCATGTATTTACATGGAGATATGAGCAAACCGTGTTTCATGGCGAGAAGGTCATTTTCCGTCGGTTGCCACGGTAACATGCTTTCTGCTATTAGAAAGATTTGAACAATTTTTGGTCCCCAACTTGTCAGGAAGCTTCCCACCAAGTTTGGAGTCAGTCGCACGAATCCCCTCAGACTAGTTCGTTCAAATACGATGTGTGTAAAGTGCAAAAAATGGCAAAAAAATGGCCGCACACGCCAAGATGGCGGGCGCCCCGTTGCCATGGCAACAGGTGTTCTATAGAATTTTTTGGTCGGCTCAGCATGTTACACGTGTGTGCCAAGTTTCGTCTTCCTATGTTGAAGTAGACGTTCGGGACCCCATTCATTTGGGGAATTTTTGTGTCCGTAGGTGGCGCTGTTGAGCCAATTTTGCATTGAAGTCAATGCGGACTTTAAAATATAAAATTTTTCACCGGGCTTGATGTGTGTGCCAAGTTTCACAACTTTTCATGGGTGTTTAGGGGGTCAAATTTGGCCTCGAAATGCTTAGAAGGAGGAGAAGAATAATTAAAGCCGCAAGCGGCATCCATCGGGTCCGAGCTGCCTGGACCCCGCCACCCGATGTTGCCATGACAGCAGGTGCTGCAATGCGTTAAGGACCCAACCTGTATGAATCCTGTCAAGTTTGGTGCAGATCCCTCGTATTCCTATGGAGATATAAGCAAACCGTGTTTCATGGCGAGGGCGTTTTTCCCTCGGTTGCCACGGTTACAGGCTTTCTCCTATAATCCTATAGATTTGAATAGCATTTGGTCCCCAACTTGTCAGGAAGCTTCCCACCAAGTTTGGAGTCAATTGCACGAATCCCCTCAGACTAGTTCGTTCAAATACGATGTGTATAAAGTACAAAAGATGGCAGTGAAATCCAAGATGGCGGGCACCCCGTTCCCATGGCAACAGGTGTTTGATTGACTTCTTTGCTGCACTTGGGGTGTGACACGTATGAATACTGTGAATTTTGGTGCAGATCCCATGTATTTCTATGGAGATGTGAGCAAACCGTGTTTCATGGTGAGAAGGTCATTTTCCGTGGGTTGCCACGGTTACAGGCTTTCTGCTATTAGAAAGATTTGAGGAGTGTTTGGTCCCCAACTTGTCAGGAAGCTTCCCACCAAGTTTGGAGTCAGTGGCACAAATCCCCTCAGACTAGTTCGTTCAAATGGCAGTGAAATCCAAGATGGTGGGCACCCCGTTGCCATGGCAACAGGTGTTTGATGGACTTCTTTGCTGGACTTGGGGTGTTACACGTATGAATACTGTCAAGTTTGGTGCAGTTCCTCTGTATTCCTATGGAGATATAAGCAAAACGCGTTTCATGGCGAGAAGGCTTTTTCTGTCGGTTGCCACGGTTACACGCTTTTTCCTATTAGAAAGATTTGAGGAGCGTTTGGTCCCCAACTTGTCAGGAAGGTTCCCACCAAGTTTGGAGTCAGTCGCACGAATCCCCTCAGACTAGTTTGTGAAAATGTGAGTGAAATCCAAGATGGCGGGCGACCCGTTGCCATGGCAACAGGTGTTTGATTGACTTCTTTGCTGGACTTGGGGTGTGACACGTATGAATACTGTCAACTTTGTTGCAGATCCCATCTATTTCTGTGGAGATATGAGCAAACCGTGTTTAATGGCGAGGTCTTTTTCCATCGGTTGCCACGGTAACACGCTTTCTGCTATTAGAAAGATTTGAGGAGCGTTTGGTCCCCAACTTGTCAGGAAGGTCCCCACCGAGTTTGGAGTCGGTTGGACCATTCCCCTCAGACTAGTTCGTTCAAATGGCAGTGAAATCCAAGATGGCGGGCGACCCGTTGCCATGGTAACAGGTGTTTGATTGACTTCTTTGCTGTACTTGGGGTGTCACACGTATGAATACTGTGAAGTTTGGTGGAGATCCCATCTATTTCTATGGAGATATAAGCAAACCGTGTTTCATGGCGAGAAGGCGTTTTTCCGTCTGTTGCCACGGTAACATGCTTTCTGCTATTAGAAAGATTTGAGGAGCGTTTGCTCCCCAACTTGTCAGGAAGCTTCCCATCAAGTTTGGAGTCAATCGCACGAATCCCCTCAGACTAGTTCGTTCAAATACGATGTGTGTAAAGTGGAAAAAATGGCCAAAAAATGGCCGCACACGCCAAGATGGCGGGCACCCCGTTGCCATGGCAACATGTGTTACATTGAGTTTTTTGGTCAACACGGGGTGGTACACGTGTGTGCCGAGTTTCGTCTTCCTACGTCGAAGTAGACTTCCTGTTCCCCATTCATGTGGTGATTTTTGGTGACTGTAGGTGGCGCTGTTGAGCCAATTTTGCACTGAATAGTATGCGGACCTTAGAATATCCGATTTTCGCGGGGCTTGACGTGTGTGCCAAGTTTCACAACTTTTCATGGGTGTTTAGGGGGTCAAATTTGGCGTCGAAATGCTTAGGAGGAGAAGGAGAATAATAATTAAAGCCGCAAGCGGCATCCATCGGGTCCGAGCTGCCTGGACCCCGCCACCCGATTTTGCCATGACAACAGGTGCTGTAATGCGTTAAGGACCCAAGAACTATGAATCCTGTCAAGTTTGGTGCAGTTCCCATGTATTCCTGTGGAGATATGAGCAAACAGTGTTTCATGGCGAGAAGGCGTTTTTCCGTTGGTTGCCATGGTTACACGCTTTCTGCTATTAGAAAGATTTGAGGAGCGTTTGGTCCCCAACTTGTCAGGAAGCTTCCCACCAAGTTTGGAGTCTGTCGCACGAATCCCCTCAGACTAGTTCGTTCAAATACGATGTGTGTAAAGTGCGAAAACTGGCAAAAAAATGGCCGCACACACCAAGATGGCGGGCGCCCTGTTGCCATGACAACCGATGTTTCATTGACTTTTCTGCTCGACTCGGGGTGTTAGACGTGTGTGCCGAGTTTCGTGTTCCTACGTCGAAGTAGACTTTCTGGACCCCATTCATTGTGTGATTTTTTTGGTGTCTAGGTGGCGCTGTTGAGCCAATTTTGCATTGAAGTGTATGCGGACTTTATAATATCCGAGTTACGCGGGGCTTGACGTGTGTGCCAAGTTTCACAACTTTTCATGGGTGTTTAGGGGGTCAAATTTGGCGTTGAAACGCTTAGGAGAAGAAGGAGAAAAATAAACATTTCAACTACAATAGGGTCTCGCCATACTTTGTATGGCTCGGACCCTAATTAAAGCCGCAAGCGGCATCCATCGGGTCCGAGCTGCCTGGACCCCGCCACCCGATGTCGCCATGACAACAGGTGGTGTAATGCTTTAAGGACCCAACGTATATGAATCCTGTCAAGTTTGGTGCAGTTACCATTTATTCCTGTGGAGATATGAGCAAACCGTGTTTCATGGCGAGAAGGTCATATTCCGTCTGTTGCCACGGGAACACGCTTTCTGCTATTAGAAAGATTTGAGGAGCGTTTGGTCCCCAACTTGTCAGGAAGCTTCCCACCAAGTTTGGAGTATGTCGCACGAATCCCCTCAGAGTAGTTCGTTGAAATGGCAGTGAAATCCAAGATGGTGGCCACCCCGTTTCCATGGCAACAGGTGTTTGATTGACTTCTTTGCTGGACTTGGGGTGTCACATGTATGAATCCTGTCAAGTTTGGTGCAGATCCCACGTATTCCTATGGAGATATAAGCAAACCGTGTTTCATGGCGAGGTCATTTTCCGTCGGTTGCCACGGTTACACGCTTTTTCCTATTAGAAAGATTTGAGGAGCGTTTGGTCCCCAACTTGTCAGGAAGCTTCCCACCAAGTTTGGAGTCAGTCGCACTAATCCCCTCAGACTAGTTTGTGAAAATGGGAGTGAAATCCAAGATGGCGGGCGACCCGTTGCCATGGCAACAGGTGTTTGATTGACTTCTTTGCTGGACTTGGGGTGTGACACGTATGAATACTGTCAACTTTGTTGCAGATCCCATCTATTTCTGTGGAGATATGAGCAAACCGTGTTTAATGGCGAGGTCTTTTTCCATCGGTTGCCACGGTAACACGCTTTCTGCTATTAGAAAGATTTGAGGAGCGTTTGGTCCCCAACTTGTCAGGAAGGTCCCCACCGAGTTTGGAGTCGGTTGGACCATTCCCCTCAGACTAGTTCGTTCAAATGGCAGTGAAATCCAAGATGGCGGGCGACCCGTTGCCATGGTAACAGGTGTTTGATTGACTTCTTTGCTGTACTTGGGGTGTCACACGTATGAATACTGTGAAGTTTGGTGGAGATCCCATCTATTTCTATGGAGATATAAGCAAACCGTGTTTCATGGCGAGAAGGCGTTTTTCCGTCTGTTGCCACGGTAACATGCTTTCTGCTATTAGAAAGATTTGAGGAGCGTTTGGTCCCCAACTTGTCAGGAAGCTTCCCATCAAGTTTGGAGTCAATCGCACGAATCCCCTCAGACTAGTTCGTTCAAATACGATGTGTGTAAAGTGGAAAAAATGGGCAAAAAATGGCCGCACACGCCAAGATGGCGGGCACCCCGTTGCCATGGCAACATGTGTTACATTGAGTTTTTTGGTCAACACGGGGTGGTACACGTGTGTGCCGAGTTTCGTCTTCCTACGTTGAAGTAGACTTCCTGTTCCCCATTCATGTGGTGATTTTTGGTGACTGTAGGTGGCGCTGTTGAGCCAATTTTGCACTGAATAGTATGCGGACCTTAGAATATCCGATTTTCGCCGGGCTTGACGTGTGTGCCAAGTTTCACAACTTTTCATGGGTGTTTAGGGGGTCAAATTTGGCGTCGAAATGCTTAGGAGGAGAAGGAGAATAATAATAAACATAGCAGAAACAATAGGGCCTTGCCATACTTTGTATGGCTCGGACCCTAATTAAAGCCGCAAGCGGCATCCATCGGGTCCGAGCGGCCTGGACCCCGCCACCCGTGTCCTAAACCTTTTCCTAGCATGGTAGGTAACCTGGTAACATCATAGTTAACATGGTAAAACACCCAGCTGAAATGTTGATATACTTAGTTAGCATTTTTTCCTAGCATGCTAATTTGCTAGCTAACATGCTATGTTGCCATGACAACAGGTGTTGTAATGCGTTAGGGACCCAACAAGTATGAATCCTGTCAAGTTTGGTACAGTTCCAATGTCTTCCTATGGAGATATAAGCAAACCGTGTTTCATGGCGAGAAGGCGTTTTGCCAAGGTTGCCACGGTAACACGCTTTTTCCTATTAGAAAGATTTGAGGAGCGTTTGGTCCCCAACTTGTCAGGAAGGTCCCCACCAAGTTTGGAGTCAGTCGCACGAATCCCCTCAGACTAGTTTGTTGAAATAGGATGTGTGTAAAGTGCAAAAAATGGTCCAAAAATGGCCGTACACGCCAAGATGGCGGGCACCCCGTTGCCATGGCAACACGTGTTTTATTGACTTTTTTGCTCGACTCGGGCTATTACACGTGTGTGCCGAGTTTCGTGTTCCTACGTGGAAGTAGACTTTTGGGACCCCATTCAATTGGGGATTTTTGGGGTGTCTAGGGGGCGCTGTTGAGCCAATTTTA
The DNA here is from genome assembly GCF_017639745.1 of Melanotaenia boesemani. Taxonomy (NCBI): domain Eukaryota; kingdom Metazoa; phylum Chordata; class Actinopteri; order Atheriniformes; family Melanotaeniidae; genus Melanotaenia; species Melanotaenia boesemani. The sequence goes on along the minus strand of NC_055690.1, from coordinate 37,131,196 downwards.
CATTGACGTGTATGCGGACCTTACAGTATTTCAATTTTCACCGGGCTTGAGGTGTGTGCCAAGTTTCACAACTTTTCATGGGTGTTTAGAGGGTGATATTTGGGCTCAAAGTTCTTAGAAGAATAATAATAATTAAAGCCGCAAGCGGCATCCATCGGGTCCGAGCGGCCTGGACCCCGCCACCCGTGTCCTAAACCTTTTCCTAGCATGGTAGGTAACCTGGTAACATCATAGTTAACATGGTAAAACACCCAGCTGAAATGTTGATATACTTAGTTAGCATTTTTTCCTAGCATGCTAATTTGCTAGCTAACATGCTATGTTGCCATGACAACAGGTGTTGTAATGCGTTAGGGACCCAACAAGTATGAATCCTGTCAAGTTTGGTACAGTTCCAATGTTTTCCTATGGAGATATAAGCAAACCGTGTTTCATGGCGAGAAGGCGTTTTGCCAAGGTTGCCACGGTAACACGCTTTTTCCTATTAGAGAGATTTGAGGAGCGTTTGGTCCCCAACTTGTCAGGAAGGTCCCCACCAAGTTTGGAGTCAGTCGCACGAATCCCCTCAGACTAGTTCGTTGAAATAGGATGTGTGTAAAGTGCAAAAAATGGTCCAAAAATGGCCGTACACGCCAAGATGGCGGGCACCCCGTTGCCATGGCAACACGTGTTTTATTGACTTTTTTGCTCGACTCGGGCTGTTACACGTGTGTGCCGAGTTTCGTGTTCCTACGTGGAAGTAGACTTTTGGGACCCCATTCAATTGGGGATTTTTGGGGTGTCTAGGGGGCGCTGTTGAGCCAATTTTACATTGACGTGTATGCGGACCTTACAGTATTTCAATTTTCACCGGGCTTGAGGTGTGTGCCCAGTTTCACAACTTTTCATGGGTGTTTAGAGGGTGATATTTGGGCTCAAAGTTCTTAGAAGAATAATAATAATAATAATAATAAACATTTCAGGAACAATAGGGCCTTGCCATACTTCGTATGGCTCGGACCCTAATAATAAACATTTCAGGAACAATAGGGCCTTGCCATACTTCGTATGGCTCGGACCCTAATTAAAGCCGCAAGCGGCATCCATCGGGTCCGAGCGGCCTGGACCCCGCCACCCGTGTCCTAAGCCTTTTCCTAGCATGGTAGGTAACCTGGTAACATCATAGTTAACATGGTAAAACACCCAGCTGCAAATCTGAAATGTTGATATACTTAGTTAGCATTTTTTCCTAGCATGCTAATTTTCTAGCTAACATGCTATGTTGCCATGACAACAGGTGTTGTAATGCGTTAGGGACCCAACAAGTATGAATACTGTCAAGTTTGGTGCAGTTCCCAAGTATTGCTATGGAGATATGAGCAAACCGTGTTTCATGGCGAGAAGGCTTTTCCGTCGGTTGCCACGGTTACAGGCTTTTTCCTATTAGAAAGATTTGAGGAGCGTTTGGTCCCCAACTTGTCAGGAAGGTCCCCACCAAGTTTGGAGTCGGTCGCACGAATCCCCTCAGACTAGTTCGTTCAAATGGCAATGAAATCCAAGATGGCGGCCACCCCGTTGCCATGACAACAGGTGTTCGATTGACTTCTTTGCTGGACTTGGGGTGTGACACGTATGAATACTGTCAAGTTTGGTGGAGATCCCATCTATTTCTATGGAGATATAAGCAAACCGTGTTTCATGGCGAGAAGGCGTTTTTCGGTCGGTTGCCACGGTAACACGCTTTCTGCTATTAGAGAGATTTGAGGAGCGTTTGGTCCCCAACTTGTCAGGAAGCTTCCCACCAAGTTTGGAGTCAATCGCACGAATCCCCTCAGACTAGTTCGTTCAAATACGATGTGTCTAAAGTGCAAAAAATGGCGAAAAAATGGCCACACACGCCAAGATGGCGGGCGCCCCGTTGCCATGGCGACAGGTGTTACATTGAGGTTTTTGGTCAACACGGGGTGGTACACGTGTGTGCCGAGTTTCGTCTTCCTACGTTGAAGTAGACTTCCTGGGCCCCATTCATGTGGTGATTTTTGGTGACTCTAGGTGGCGCTGTTGAGCCAATTTTGCATTGAATAGTATGCGGACCTTATATTATCCGATTTTCGCCGGGCTTGACGTGTGTGCCAAGTTTCACAACTTTTCATGGGTGTTTAGGGGGTCAAATTTGGCGTCGAAATGCTTAGGAGGAGGAGGAGAAGGAGAATAATAAACATAGCAGAAACAATAGGGCCTTGCCATACTTTGTATGGCTCGGACCCTAATAATTAAAGCCGCAAGCGGCATCCATCGGGTCCGAGCTCCCTGGACCCCGCCACCCGATGTCGCCATGACAACAGGTGGTGTAACGCGTTGAGGACCCAACAAGTATGAATCCTGTCAAGTTTGGTGCAGTTCCCATTTATTCCTGTGGAGATATAAGCAAACCGTGTTTCATGGCGAGAAGGCGTTTTCCGTCGTTAGCCACAGTAACACGCTTTTTCCTATTAGAGAGATTTGAGGAGCGTTTGGTCCCCAACTTGTCAGGAAGGACCCCACCAAGTTTGGAGTCAGTCGGACGATCCCCCCCAGACTAGTTCGTTCAAATGGCAGTGAAAGCCAAGATGGCGGCCACCCCGTTGCCATGGCAACAGGTGTTCAATTGACATCAATGCTGGACTTGGGGTGTCACAAGTATGAATCCTGTCAAGTTTGGTGCAGGTCCCACGTATTCCTATGGAGATATAAGCAAACCGTGTTTCATGGCGAGGTCATTTTCCATCAGTTGCCACGGTTACACGCTTCTTCCTATTAGAAAGATTTGAGGAGCGTTTGATCCCCAACTTGTAAGGAAGCTTCCCACCAAGTTTGGAGTCAATCGCACGAATCCTCTCAGACTAGTTCGTTCAAATAGCAGTGAAATCCAAGATGGCGGGCACCCCGTTGCCATAGCAACAGGTGTTCAATTGACTTCTTTGCTGGACTTGGGGTGTCACACGTATGAATCCTGTGAAGTTTGGTGCAGATCCCACGTATTTCTATGGAGATATGAGCAAACCATGTTTCATGGCGAGAAGGCGTTTTTCCGTTGGTTGCCACGGTAACACGCTTTCTGCTATTAGAAAGATTTGAGGAGCGTTTGGTCCCCAACTTCTCAGTAAGCTTCCCACCAAGTTTGGAGTCAGTCGCACGAATCCCCTCAGACTAGTTCGTTCAAATGCGATGTGTGTAAAGTGCAAAAAATGGGAAAAAAATGGCCGCACACGCCAAGATGGCGGGCGCCCCGTTGCCATGGCGACAGGTGTTACATTGAGTTTTTTGGTCATCTCGGGGTGTTGCACGTGTGTGGCGAGTTTCGTCTTCCTACGTTGAAGTAGACTTCCTGGGCCCCATTCATGTGGTGATTTTTGGTGACTGTAGGTGGCGCTGTTGAGCCGTTTTTGCATTGAAGTGTATGCGGACCTTATCATATCCGAGTTACGCCGAGCTTGACGTGTGTGCCAAGTTTCACAACTTTTCATGGGTGTTTAGGGGGTCATATTTGGGGTCGAAGCGCTTAGAAGAAGAACGGAGTAGAATAAACATTTCAACCACAATAGGGCCTTGCCATACTTCGTATGGCTCGGACCCTAATTAAAGCCGCAAGCGGCATCCATCGGGTCCGAGCTGCCTGGACCCCGCCACCCGTGTCCTACACCTTTTCCTTGCATGGTAGGAAACCTGATAACATCATAGTTAACATGGGAAAACACCCAGCTGAAAATCTGAAATGTTGATATCCTTAGTTAGTATTTTTTCCTAGCATGCAAATTTGCTAGCTAACATGCTATGTTGCCATGACAACAGGTGTTGTAATGTGTTAGGGACCCAACACGTATGAATACTGTGAACTTTGGTGCAGATCCCATCTATTTCTGTGGAGATATGAGCAAACCGTGTTTAATGGCGAGGTCTTTTTCCATCGGTTGCCACGGTAACACGCTTTCTGCTATTAGAAAGATTTGAGGAGCGTTTGGTCCCCAACTTGTCAGGAAGGTCCCCACCGAGTTTGGAGTCGGTCGGACCATTCCCCCCAGACTAGTTAGTTCAAATGGCAGTGAAATCCAAGATGGCGGCCACCCCATTGCCATGGCAACAGGTGTTCAATTGACTTCTTTGTTGGCGTTGGGTTGTGACACGTATGAATACTGGCAAGTTTGGTGCAGATCCCTTGAATTTCTATGGAGATATAAGCAACCGTGTTTCATGGCGAGATGGTCATATTTCGTGTGTTGCCACGGTAACACGGTTTTTCCTATTAGAAAGATTTGAGGAGCGTTTGATCCCCATCTGGTCAGGAAGGTCCCCACCAAGTTTGGAGTCAGTCGGATGAACCCTCTCAGACTAGTTCATTCAAATGTCAGTGACATCCAAGATGGCGGCCACCCCGTTGCCATGGCAACAGGTGTTCGATTGACTTCTTTGCTGGACTTCGGGTGTGACACGTATGAATGTTGTCAAGTTTGGTGCAGATCCCATCTATTTCCATGGAGATATGAGCAAACCGTGTTTCATGGCGAGAAGGCGTTTTTCCGTCGGTTGCCACGGTAACACGCTTTCTGCTATTAGAAAGTTTTGAGGAGCGTTTGGTCCCCAACTTGTCAGGAAGCTTCCCACCAAGTTTGGAGTCTGTCGCACAAATCTCCTCAGACTAGTTCGTTCAAATGCGATGTGTGTAAAGTGCATAAAATGGCCGCACACACCAAGATGGCGGGCGGCCCGTTGCCATGGCAACAGGTGTTCTATTGAGTTTTGTGGTCGACTCGGGGTGGTACACGTGTGTGCCGAGTTTCGTGTTCCCACGTCGAAGTAGACTTTTGGGACCCCATTCATTTGGGGATTTTTGGGGTGTCTAGGGGGCGCTGTTGAGCCACTTTTGCATTGAAATGTATGTGGACCTTAGAATATGAAATTTTTCGCCGGGCTTGATGTGTGTGCCAAGTTTCACAACTTTTCATGGGCGTTTAGGGGGTCAAATTTGGGGTCGAAATGCTTAGGAGTATAATAATAATTAAAGCCGCAAGCGGCATCCATCGGGTCCGAGCTGCCTGGACCCCGCCACCCGATGTCGCCATGACAACAGGTGCTGTAATCCGTTAAGGACCCAACGTGTATGAATCCTGTCAGGTTTGGTGCAGATCCGATGTATTTCCATGGAGATATGAGCAAACCGTGTTTCATGGCGAGGGCATATTTCCGTCGGTTGCCACGGTTACACGCTTTTTCCTATTAGAAAGATTTGAGGAGCGTTTGGTCCCCAACTTGTCAGGAAGGTTCCCACCAAGTTTGGAGTCGGTCGCACGAATCCTCTCAGACTAGTTCATTCAAATACGATGTGTGTAAAGTGCAAAAAATGGGAAAAAAATGGCCGCACACGCCAAGATGGCGGGTGCCCTATTGCCATGGCAACAGCTGTTTCATTGACTTTTTTGCTTGACTCGGGGTGGTACACGTGTGTGCCGAGTTTCGTCTTCCTACGTTAAAGTAGACTTCCTGTGCCCCATTCATGTGGTGATTTTTGGTGACTCTAGGTGGCGCTGTTGAGCCAATTTTGCATTGAAGTGTATGAGGACCTAAGAATATTGCAATTTTCGCCGGGCTTGACCTGTGTGCCAAGTTTCACAACTTTTCATGGGTGTTAAGGGGGTCAAATTTGGCCTCGAAGTGCTTAGAAGTATAATAATAATTAAAGCCGCAAGCGGCATCCATCGGGTCCGAGCTGCCTGGACCCCGCCACCCGATGTCACCATGACAACAGGTGGTGTAACGCGTTAAGGACCCAACGTGTGTGAATACTGTCAAGTTTGGTGCAGTTCCCATTCATTCCTGTGGAGATATAAGCAAACCGTGTTTCATGGCGAGAAGGCGTTTTCTGTCGGTTGCCACGGTAACACGCTTTCTCCTATTAGAAAGATTTGAGGAGCGTTTGGTCTCCAACTTGTCAGGAAGCTTCCCACCAAGTTTGGAGTCAGTCGTACGAATCCCCTTAGAGTAGTTCGTTAAAATGGCAGTGAAATCCAAGATGGCGGGCAGTCCGTTGCCATGGCAACAGGTGTTCTATTGACATCAATGCTGGACTTGGGGTGTCACAAGTATGAATCCTGTCAAGTTTGGTGCAGATCCCACGTATTCCTATGGACATATAAGCAAACAGTGTTTCATGGCGAGGGCATTTTTCCGTCGGTTGCCACGGTTACACGCTTTTTCCTATTAGAAAGATTTGAGGAGCGTTTGGTCCCCAACTTGTCAGGAAGCTTCCCACCAAGTTTGAAGTCAGTCGCACGAATCCCTTCAGACTAGTTCGTTAAAATGGCAGTGAAATCCAAGATGGCGGGCACCCCGTTGCCATGGCAACAAGTGTTCTATTGACTTCTTTGCTGGACTTGGGGTGTCACAAGTATGAATCCTATCAAGTTTGGTGCAGATCCCACGTATTTCTATGGAGATATGAGCAAACCGTGTTTAATGGCGAGGTCTTTTTCCATGGGTTGCCACGGTAACACGCTTTCTGCTATTAGAAAGATTTGAGGAGCGTTTGGTCCCCAACTTGTCAGGAAGGTCCCCACCGAGTTTGGAGTCGGTTGGACCATTCCCCTCAGACTAGTTCGTTGAAATGGCAGTGAAATCCAAGATGGCGGGCGACCCGTTGCCATGGTAACAGGTGTTTGATTGACTTCTTTGCTGTACTTGGGGTGTCACACGTATGAATACTGTGAAGTTTGGTGGAGATCCCATCTATTTCTATGGAGATATAAGCAAACCGTGTTTCATGGCGAGAAGGGGTTTTTCCGTCTGTTGCCACGGTAACATGCTTTCTGCTATTAGAAAGATTTGAGGAGCGTTTGGTCCCCAACTTGTCAGGAAGCTTCCCATCAAGTTTGGAGTCAATCGCACGAATCCCCTCAGACTAGTTCGTTCAAATACGATGTGTGTAAAGTGGAAAAAATGGCAAAAAAATGGCCGCACACGCCAAGATGGCGGGCACCCCGTTGCCATGGCAACATGTGTTACATTGAGTTTTTTGGTCAACACGGGGTGGTACACGTGTGTGCCGAGTTTCGTCTTCCTACGTTGAAGTAGACTTCCTGTTCCCCATTCATGTGGTGATTTTTGGTGACTGTAGGTGGCGCTGTTGAGCCAATTTTGCACTGAATAGTATGCGGACCTTAGAATATCCGATTTTCGCCGGGCTTGACGTGTGTGCCAAGTTTCACAACTTTTCATGGGTGTTTAGGGGGTCAAATTTGGCGTCGAAATGCTTAGGAGGAGAAGGAGAATAATAATAAACATAGCAGAAACAATAGGGCCTTGCCATACTTTGTATGGCTCGGACCCTAATTAAAGCCGCAAGCGGCATCCATCGGGTCCGAGCGGCCTGGACCCCGCCACCCGTGTCCTAAACCTTTTCCTAGCATGGTAGGTAACCTGGTAACATCATAGTTAACATGGTAAACACCCAGCTGAAATGTTGATATACTTAGTTAGCATTTTTTCCTAGCATGCAAATTTGCTAGCTAACATGCTATGTTGCCATGACAACAGGTGTTGTAATGCGTTAGGGACCCAACAAGTATGAATCCTGTCAAGTTTGGTACAGTTCCAATGTCTCCCTATGGAGATATAAGCAAACCGTGTTTCATGGCGAGAAGGCGTTTTGCCAAGGTTGCCACGGTAACACGCTTTTTCCTATTAGAAAGATTTGAGGAGCGTTTGGTCCCAAACTTGTCAGGAAGGTCCCCACCAAGTTTGGAGTCAGTCGCACGAATCCCCTCAGACTAGTTCGTTGAAATAGGATGTGTGTAAAGTGCAAAAAATGGTCCAAAAATGGCCGTACACGCCAAGATGGCGGGCACCCCGTTGCCATGGCAACACGTGTTTTATTGACTTTTTTGCTCGACTCGGGCTATTACACGTGTGTGCCGAGTTTCGTGTTCCTACGTGGAAGTAGACTTTTGGGACCCCATTCAATTGGGGAATTTTGGGGTGTCTAGGGGGCGCTGTTGAGCCAATTTTACATTGACGTGTATGCGGACCTTACAGTATTTCAATTTTCACCGGGCTTGAGGTGTGTGCCAAGTTTCACAACTTTTCATGGGTGTTTAGAGGGTGATATTTGGGCTCAAAGTTCTTAGAAGAATAATAATAATAATAATTAAAGCCGCAAGCGGCATCCATCGGGTCCGAGCTGCCTGGACCCCGCCACCCGATGTTGCCATGACAACAGGTGCTGCAATGCGTTAAGGACCAAACCTGTATGAATCCTGTCAAGTTTGGTGCAGATCCCTCATATTCCAATGGAGATATAAGCAAACCGTGTTTCATGGCGAGGGCATTTTTCCGTCGTTTGCCACGGTTACAAGCTTTTTCCTATTAGAAAGATTTGAGGAGCGTTTGGTCCCCAACTTGTCAGGAAGCTTCCCACCAAGTTTGGAGTCAGTCGCACGAATCCCCTCAGACTAGTTTGTTAAAATGGGAGTGAAATCCAAGATGGCGGGCAGTCCGTTGCCATGGCAACAAGTGTTCTATTGACATCAATGCTGGACTTGGGGTGTCAGAAGTATGAATCCTGTCAAGTTTGGTGCAGATCCCACGTATTCCTATGGAGATATAAGTAAACCGTGTTTCATGGCAAGGTCATTTTCCATCAGTTGCCACGGTAACACGCTTCCTGGTATTAGAAAGATTTGAGGAGCGTTTGGTCCCCAACTTGTCAGGAAGCTTCCCACCAAGTTTGGAGCCAGTCGCGCGAATCCCCTCAGACTAGTTCGTTGAAATGTCAGAGAAATCCAAGATGGCGGGCACCCCGTTGCCATGGCAACAGGTGTTTGATTGACTTCTTTGCTGGACTTGGGATGTGACAGGTATGAATCCTGTGAACTTTGGTGCAGATCCCACGTATTTCTGTGGAGATATAAGCAAACCGTGTTTCATGGCGAGAAGGGTTTTTCCGTCGGTTGGCACGGTAACACGGTTTCTCCTATTAGAAAGATTTGAGGAGCGTTTGGTCCCCAACTCTTCAGGAAGGTCCCCACCAAGTTTGGAGTCGGTCGCACGAATCCCCTCAGACTAGTTCGTTCAAATGGCAATGAAATCCAAGATGGCGGCCACCCCGTTGCCATGACAACAGGTGTTCGATTGACTTCTTTGCTGGACTTGGGGTGTGACATGTATGAATACTGTGAACTTTGGTGCAGATCAAATGTATTTGTATGGAGATATGAGCAAACCGTGTTTCATGGCGAGAAGGTGTTTTTCCGTCGGTTGCCACGGCAACACGCTTTCTGCTATTAGAAAGTTTTGAGGAGCGTTTGGTCCCCAACTTGTCAGGAAGCTTTCCACCAAGTTTGGAGTCAGTCGCACGAATCCCCTCAGACTAGTTCGTTCAAATACGATGTGTGTAAAGTGCAAAAAAATGGCAAAAAAATGGCCGCACACGGCAAGATGGCGGGCGTCACGTTGCCATGGCAACAGATGTCCGATTGACTTTTTTGCTCGACTCGGGGTGTTACACGTGTGTGCCGAGTTTCGTGTTCCTGCGTCGAAGTAGACATTTGGGTCCCCATTATATTGGGGGTAATTTATTTTTTGTAGGTGGCGCTGTTGAGCCACTTTTGCATTGAAGTGTATGCGGACCTTATGATATCGCGATTTTCACCGGACTTGAGGTGTCTGCCAAGTTTCACAACTTTTCATGGGTGTTTAGGGGGTGAAATTTGGCCTCGAAGCGCTTAGAAGGAGAACTATAATAATAAACATTTCAGGAACAATAGGGCCTTGCCATACTTTGTATGGCTCGGACCCTAATAAAGCCGCAAGCGGCATCCATCGGGTCCGAGCGTCCTGGACCCCGCCACCCGTCTCATACACCTGTTCCTAGCATGGTAGGTAGCCTGGTAACATGGTAGGTGACATGGTAAAACACGTAGCTGAGAATCTGAAACGTTGAAATACCTAGTTAGGATTTTTTGCTTGCATGCTAATTCTGCTAGCTAACATGCTATGTTGCCATGACAACAGGTGGTGTAATGCGTTAGGGACCCAACAAGTATGAATCCTGTCAAGTTTGGTGCAGATCCCACGTATTGTTATGGAGATCTAAGCAAAGCATGTTTCCTGGCGAGAAGGCTTTTTCCGTCGGTTGCCACGGTTACAGGCTTTCTCCTATTAGAAAGATTTGAATAGCGTTTGGTCCCCAACTTGTCAGTAACGTTCCCACCAAGTTTGGAGTCAGTCGCACGAATCCCCCCCAGACTAGTTCGTTCAAATGGCAGTGAAATCCAAGATGGCGGCCACCCCGTTGCCATGGCAACAGGTGTTCGATTGACTTCTTTGCTGGACTTGGGGTGTCACAAGTATGAATCCTGTCAAGTTTGGTGCAGATCCCATGTATTCCTATGGAGATATAAGCAAACCGTGTTTCATGGCGAGGGCATTTTTCCGTCTGTTGCCACGGTTACACGCTTTTTCCTATTAGAAAGATTTGAGGAGCGTTTGGTCCCCAACTTATTAGGAAGCTTCCCACCAAGTTTGGAGTCAGTGGCACGAATCCCCTCAGACTAGTTTGTTAAAATGTGAGTGAAATCCAAGATGGCGGGCAGTCCATTGCCATGGCAACAGGTGTTCTATTGACTTCTTTGCTGGACTTGGGGTGTCACAGGTATGAATCCTGTCAAGTTTGGTGCAGTTCCCATCTATTTCTGTGGAGATATGAGCAAACCGTGTTTAATGGCGAGGTCTTTTTCCATCGGTTGCCACGGTAACACGCTTTCTGCTATTAGAAAGATTTGAGGAGCGTTTGGTCCCCAACTTGTCAGGAAGGTCCCCACCGAGTTTGGAGTCGGTCGGACCATTCCCCTCAGACTAGTTCGTTCAAATGGCAGTGAAATCCAAGATGGCGGGCGACCCGTTGCCATGGTAAGAGGTGTTTGATTGACTTCTTTGCTGGATTTGGGGTGTCACACGTATGAATACTGTCAAGTTTGGTGGAGATCCCATCTATTTCTATGGAGATATAAGCAAACCGTGTTTCATGGCGAGAAGGTGTTTTTCTGTCGGTTGCCACGGTAACACGCTTTCTGCTATTAGAAAGATTTGAGGAGCGTTTGGTCCCCAACTTGTCAGGAAGCTTCCCACCAAGTTTGGAGTGAATCGCACGAATCCCCTCAGACTAGTTCGTTCAAATACGATGTGTGTAAAGTGCAAAAAATGGCAAAAAAATGGCCGTACACGCCAAGATGGCGGGCACCCTGTTGCCATGGCAACAGATGTTCTATTGAGTTTTTTGGTCGACTCAGGGTGTTACACGTGTGTGCCGAGTTTCGTGTTCCTACGTCGAAGTAGACGTTCGGGACCCCATTCATGTGGTGATTTTTGGTGAGTCTAGGTGGCGCTGTTGAGCCGATTTTGCATTGAAGTCAATGCGGACTTTAGAATATGAAATTTTTCACCGGGCTTGATGTGTGTGCCAAATTTCACAACTTTTCATGGGTGTTTAGGGGGTGATATTTAGGCTCGAAATGCTTAGAAGGAGAAGGAGAACAATAATAAACATTTCAGGAACAATAGGGCCTTGCCATACTTTGTATGGCTCGGACCCTAATTAAAGCCGCAAGCGGCATCCATCGGGTCCGAGCGGCCTGGACCCCGCCACCCGTGTCCTAAACCTTTTCCTAGCATGGTAGGTAACCTGGTAACATCATAGTTAACATGGTAAAACACCCAGCTGAAATGTTGATATACTTAGTTAGCATTTTTTCCTAGCATGCTAATTTGCTAGCTAACATGCTATGTTGCCATGACAACAGGTGTTGTAATGCGTTAGGGACCCAACAAGTATGAATCCTGTCAAGTTTGGTACAGTTCCAATGTTTTCCTATGGAGATATAAGCAAACCGTGTTTCATGGCGAGAAGGCGTTTTGCCAAGGTTGCCACGGTAACACGCTTTTTCCTATTAGAGAGATTTGAGGAGCGTTTGGTCCCCAACTTGTCAGGAAGGTCCCCACCAAGTTTGGAGTCAGTCGCACGAATCCCCTCAGACTAGTTCGTTGAAATAGGATGTGTGTAAAGTGCAAAAAATGGTCCAAAAATGGCCGTACACGCCAAGATGGCGGGCACCCCGTTGCCATGGCAACACGTGTTTTATTGACTTTTTTGCTCGACTCGGGCTGTTACACGTGTGTGCCGAGTTTCGTGTTCCTACGTGGAAGTAGACTTTTGGGACCCCATTCAATTGGGGATTTTTGGGGTGTCTAGGGGCGCTGTTGAGCCAATTTTACATTGACGTGTATGCGGACCTTACAGTATTTCAATTTTCACCGGGCTTGAGGTGTGTGCCCAGTTTCACAACTTTCATGGGTGTTTAGAGGGTGATATTTGGGCTCAAAGTTCTTAGAAGAATAATAATAATAATAATAATAAACATTTCAGGAACAATAGGGCCTTGCCATACTTCGTATGGCTCGGACCCTAATAATAAACATTTCAGGAACAATAGGGCCTTGCCATACTTCGTATGGCTCGGACCCTAATTAAAGCCGCAAGCGGCATCCATCGGGTCCGAGCGGCCTGGACCCCGCCACCCGTGTCCTAAGCCTTTTCCTAGCATGGTAGGTAACCTGGTAACATCATAGTTAACATGGTAAAACACCCAGCTGCAAATCTGAAATGTTGATATACTTAGTTAGCATTTTTTCCTAGCATGCTAATTTTCTAGCTAACATGCTATGTTGCCATGACAACAGGTGTTGTAATGCGTTAGGGACCCAACAAGTATGAATACTGTCAAGTTTGGTGCAGTTCCCAAGTATTGCTATGGAGATATGAGCAAACCGTGTTTCATGGCGAGAAGGCTTTTCCGTCGGTTGCCACGGTTACAGGCTTTTTCCTATTAGAAAGATTTGAGGAGCGTTTGGTCCCCAACTTGTCAGGAAGGTCCCCACCAAGTTTGGAGTCGGTCGCACGAATCCCCTCAGACTAGTTCGTTCAAATGGCAATGAAATCCAAGATGGCGGCCACCCCGTTGCCATGACAACAGGTGTTCGATTGACTTCTTTGCTGGACTTGGGGTGTGACACGTATGAATACTGTCAAGTTTGGTGGAGATCCCATCTATTTCTATGGAGATATAAGCAAACCGTGTTTCATGGCGAGAAGGCGTTTTTCGGTCGGTTGCCACGGTAACACGCTTTCTGCTATTAGAGAGATTTGAGGAGCGTTTGGTCCCCAACTTGTCAGGAAGCTTCCCACCAAGTTTGGAGTCAATCGCACGAATCCCCTCAGACTAGTTCGTTCAAATACGATGTGTCTAAAGTGCAAAAAATGGCGAAAAAATGGCCACACACGCCAAGATGGCGGGCGCCCCGTTGCCATGGCGACAGGTGTTACATTGAGGTTTTTGGTCAACACGGGGTGGTACACGTGTGTGCCGAGTTTCGTCTTCCTACGTTGAAGTAGACTTCCTGGGCCCCATTCATGTGGTGATTTTTGGTGACTCTAGGTGGCGCTGTTGAGCCAATTTTGCATTGAATAGTATGCGGACCTTATATTATCCGATTTTCGCCGGGCTTGACGTGTGTGCCAAGTTTCACAACTTTTCATGGGTGTTTAGGGGGTCAAATTTGGCGTCGAAATGCTTAGGAGGAGGAGGAGAAGGAGAATAATAAACATAGCAGAAACAATAGGGCCTTGCCATACTTTGTATGGCTCGGACCCTAATAATAATTAAAGCCGCAAGCGGCATCCATCGGGTCCGAGCGTCCTGGACCCCGCCACCCGATGTTGCCATGACAACAGGTGGTGCAATGCGTTAGGGACCCAACTAGTATGAATCCTGTCAAGTTTGGTGCAGTTCCCGTGTATTCCTATGGAGATATGAGCAAACCGTGTTTCATGGCGAGAAGGCTTATTCCGTCGGTTGCCACGGTTACACGCTTTCTCCTATTAGAAAGATTTGAATAGCGTTTGGTCCCCAACTTGTCAGGAAGGTTCCCACCAAGTTTGGAGTCGGTCGCACGAATCCCCTCAGACTAGTTCGTTCAAATGGAAATGAAATCCAAGATGGCGGGCACGCCGTTGTCATGGCAACAGTTGTTCGATTGACTTCTTTGCTGGACCTGGGGTGTGACACGTATGAATACTGTGAACTTTGGTGCAGATCCCATCTATTTCTATGGAGATATGAGCAAACCGTGTTTCATGGCGAGAAGGCGTTTTTCCGTCGGTTGCCACGGTAACATGCTTTCTGCTATTAGAAAGTTTTGAATAGCGTTTGGTCCCCAACTTGTCAGGAAGCTTCCTACCAAGTTTGGAGTCAGTCGCACGAATCCCCTCAGACTAGTTCGTTCAAATACGATGTGTGTAAAGTGCAAAAAATGGCAAAAAAAATGGCCGCACACGCCAAGATGGCGGGCACCCCGTTTCCATGGCAACAGGTGTTTTATTGACTTTTTTGCTCGACTCGGGGTGTTACACGTGTGTGCCGAGTTTCGTGTTCCTACGTCGAAGTAGACTTTTGGGACCCCATTCATTTGGGGATTTTTGGTGTCTCTAGGTGGCGCTGTTGAGGCAATTTTGCATTGAATTCTATGCGGACTTTAGAATATCGAATTTTTCACCAGGCTTGATGTGTGTGCCAAATTTCACAACTTTTCATGGGTGTTTAGGGGGTCAAATTTGAGGTCGAAATGCTTAGAAAAATAATAATAAACATTTCAACCACAATAGGGTCCTTCCATACTTCGTATGGCTCGGACCCTAATAAACATTTCAGGAACAATAGGGCCTTGCCATACTTCGTATGGCTCGGACCCTAATAAACATAGCAGAAACAATAGGGCCTTGCCATACTTTGTATGGCTCGGACCCTAATAAACATAGCAGAAACAATAGGGCCTTGCCATACTTTGTATGGCTCGGACCCTAAAAAAGAAAAAAAATATGATAATAGATATAAGTGAAACTGCTGTATTCAAGAACACGCGCAGAGAAACCTGTGTGGATGTGCTGGAGAACTCGGCCACACGGCGACTCAAAGACTGTGTGGAGACGTTCAGGAAGGAGTGACCATGCAGAGTGATCATGCAGATGCCACCTCACTTGAACAGAGGCCAGAGTCAGGCCAGCGGTCCCGAGACCCAGGCCACCAGCCCCCCCGTAGGCTACAGATCCCGACCGGTCCACAGAGACGACCACTCGCCCGCCCAGGAAGGCAGCAGCAGGAGACCCCATCAGGAGCCGCCCCGCGGACACAGGGCACCGGCCCCGGCAGGCCGAGGCCAGCAGTCCCCGACCCCCCCGGGCACCGGCCGCCCGGGACAGACGGGGCAGAGGGCCCGGGCCCAGGAGCGCAGGGACACCCCCCACCCCCACAGGCCGAGGGCCAGCACGCCACCCGGGGGGACCCGGCCCGCCCAGACGGCCACCGCCAGAGGCCAGCCCCACACCCCAGCGCCCAGCCGCACACCCCGAGAACCAGTCCTGCCCCCCCCCCCCCCCAGACCAACACACACAAACACACACACTCTCCTTCCACTCCTCCATTCATCCTCCCACACATACACCATCCAACCCTTACATACTCTGTCCTCCCACACACACACACCATCCTTCCACCATCCATCCTTCCACACACACACCATCCTTCCACCATCCATCCTCCCACACACTCACCATCCTTCCACCATACACTCTCCCACACCTACCCCATCCTCCCACACACACATCATCCCTCCACCACTCATCCTCCCACACATACACCATCCTCCACCTTCACACCTCCCACACACACACACACACACCATCCTTCCACTACCCATCCTCCCACACATACATCATTCTCCTACACATACACCGTCCTCCCTCTCCTACACCAAACATCCACCTTCACGTACCCCATCCTCCCACACACACACACACCACCCCTCCATCACCCACTCTCCCTAAACATACACCACTCCCCCACACACACACCATCCTCCCTCCCATACACCATCCATCCTCCTGCACACACACCATTCTTCCACCATCCATCCTCCCACACACTCCCCCTCCCTGCACCATACATTCTCCCACACATACCCCATCCTCCCCCACATACACCATCCCTCCACCATTCATCCTCCCACACCCACACCACCCCCCCTCCCACACACCACACATCCACCTCCACACACCCCACCCTCCCACACACACACACCATCCCTCCACCACCCATCCCCCCACACACACACCACTCTCCCCCCCCCCCCCACATACACACACACACACAAACAAACACCATCCCCCCACCACCCATCCCCCCACACACACACCACTCTCCCCCCCCCCCCCCACATACACACACACACACAAACAAACACCATCCCCCCACCACCATCCTCCCGCCACCCCACGCCGCGGGGGGACAGCCCCAGCCAGGAGGCGAGGAGACACGAGCCAGGCCCCCACCCCCCCCCACCCCGCCCCAGTCCCCCACTCCCCACCCCCAAAACAGCACCTTCCCCCCAGGGGAAGATTTTCTTCATAATAAAACCTGAATCCCTGAACTGAGGAACACCGGAGGAAAAATACTCTGCAGCGTTCCAAGCGTTTTTTTTACGTTTTCATAAAATATTTTGATCATTTATAAATTAGTTTATTTAAATTTAAAAAAGTTCTTATTAAATTTTTATTTATTTTTACTTAATTTTAAAAACCTAACTCAAACTTTTTGGAGGTTTCATGGTTTTCTGTTTGTTTGAAGTTTTTAACTGAATTTATTTTCCATGTTTAACCAGTTTTTTGTCTTTTCATCAAGTTTCCTTTGTTTCTCTTTTTTTCCTCCAGTTTTCCTTCTTGTATGTAAAACATCCAGTTTTCACAGCTGATCTCAGATCAGCTGATCGCGGGTCGGCTGATCGCGGGTCGGCTGATCGCGGGTCGGCTGATCGCGGGTCGGTTGATTGGATCGTGTGATGACTCACCCGGACCGTGGCTGTGTACGTGCTCTTCACAGCAGGTGTGTCGAAGCAGGGGAAGAAGGACCGGTTACAGACCGAGTGTCCCTGAGTGAAGACCAGAGGACGAGACTGTCCACAGGTCAGCTCTGAGTCCAGCCACCAGATCTGAGGACAGACACACAAACAGTTGGGTCACACCGACGGGGTCTTTTTCTTCCAGAATAAGGAGGAAGAGCAGCAGCTTGATCTTTGGGTTCAGAAAGGACGATTCTGTCGAGGTCACCTGCAGAACAACCACAAGGTTCAATTTGAGGAAATTAACAAAAGCAAAAGGTGCTCCCACCACCAGGATCAGCCATTAACCCCAGCGCTAGCTAGCTCGATAGTATGAGCAAAGGTCAAAAAGATGGATGGAAATGCAGCAGGCTACCATGTAGCAACATGGCTCCCACGCTGCTGTGGAGCCCAGGAGCTCAAACACCTCAGTTAAGCTGTCGACAAGAGGTGCAGCCCGCCATCGAGGAAATCCGTTCCCCAAACTGATTCCCAGCATGTTCAGAACGGACAGAACTGCACCAGAGTGCTTGCAAAGGCATGCTGTTTGAGCTACACATGCACATCTGTGGCCTGCTGGAGGTCATGTTGCAGGGCTCTGGCAGTGCTCCTCCTGGTCCTCCTTGTACAAAGGTGGAGGTAGGGTCCTGCTGCTGGGTTGTTGTCCTCCTACGGCCTCCTCCACGTCTCCTGATGTACAGGCCTGTCTCCTGGTAGCGCCTCCATGCTCTGGACACGACGCTGACAGACACAGCAAACCTTCTGGCCACAGCTCGCATTGATGAGCCATCCTGGATGAGCTGCACTACCTGAGCTACTTGTGTGGGTGTAGACTCCGCCTCATGCTATCAGTGTTGTTTCTAAGTGGACAGTTTGATTTCACACAAGTGTGACTGACTTGGAGTTACACCGTGTTAAGTGTTCCTTTTATTTTGTTGAGCTGTGTATAAAACTGGTCATGAAAAACAACTGCACACTATTGAGGCATTTAAAGGCAACAACTCAGCCAGTTTCCAGTCTTTCTGCAACATCTTCCAAGTGAAAGGAGCTGCGTGAACAAAGGCTTTCCTCCCGAGCCAGATGACCTCGTGCTGACCATCACACCTGACATCTTTGCGTTCCTTGATGACTGTAGAGCTTTAGGACACGGCCACTTTTGTTAACCCCACATTTAAAGCAGCCTCCATTTCTGCAGACCAGAGGCCTCTAAAGCCGACGTACAAAATCTAGAAAAACAGGAAGCGGCGACACCAACGGTCCAGAATAAAACCAGGAAATGATGTGAAATGTGAGACATTTGTACACAATCCACTATTACCTTCCACACCACATGTTAGATTTTAAAGCTGTTTGTAGACATGAATAAAGACACATTCCATATTTATCCTCCTAAGAGCCACGCTCGGGAAAACCAGGATTTCCAGGAAAACCAGGGTTTCCAGGAAAACCAGGGTTTCCAGGAAAACCAGGGTTTCCAGGAAAAAGGGAGAAGATGTTAATAAGAAGCTCAACCACTAAAACATGTTCTGTCATTGTGGAACAAAACTTCATGTTATAAAACCATCCAGATAAATAAGGAGCCAGTCTGCTGCCAGCATGTAGCAGTCAGTAAAAGAACAGGCGGAAAGTAGCTTCAGTCCTTCATCCTAGACCCAGCAGAGCGGGACCAGACTGGAGGCTGGAGGTCTAGAAGTGATGCAACACTTAGGAAACACGTAGAGGAGGATTTATTTATTTATTCTTACACAAAGCTTTTTATTGTTGTCCTCATTTCTGTCCACACGTCTTTATCTCCTGCAACTCCTTGTCCACCTGGTTAATAGCGGTGATGGTGTCCCTTTGCCCCGCCCACCCAGCTGGAGCCCCGCCCACCCAGGAACTAAAAGAAATATTATTTAACACTAAATAAACGGCTACCAGTCTCAGATGTTTCTGTACATGTTCATTTTATAAATTAAAACAAATTCCTGGCATCATTACTGTCATTTAGCAGATACTTTTCTCCACTCTGGGAATCGAACTTCAGTCTCCTGCATGACAGACAGATGTTCTACCGACTGAGATATCCATCCGTACGTTCTGACTCCTCTGGTGGTTCTTCCTTCTTACACTGTGATGACAGCGTCTCCACCTGCTGCCACTATTCTGTCTTTCTGACACCAGTAACGTCCTCACCGTGTCCACCAGTTAAACATTTTTACCTTTTCCAACGCGGTCCATCAGGATCTCTGTCTCACACCCCGAAAAATTCCTCTTCTTCCCTCTTTTTCCCTCCCGAGCCACCATGGAAATGATGTGATGAACATGTGTTACAGGCGTCCACCTGAACATTTATAGCCACCATGTGGGCGGGGCAAGGCGTCCCTCACGTGGGCGGGGCAAGGCGTCCCTCACCTGCGCCGCTTTAGAGTTGGTTCTGGTTTATAAACAAACAGGTGGAGGACGTGCGTGCGCTCGCTTTGATAAATCTGGAAGTTGAAGTTTGCTGCAGACGCCGCCTGTAGTTCACTAGAACGCCACTCAGCCAACAGCTGCAGTCCACACAGGAAGTAGCACAGAGAGCACCGCGCCTCAGCCCACATCGTCATCATCACCACCATCATCATCATCATCATCGTCACCATCGTCATCATCACCCTCATCATCATCACCCTCATCGTCACCATCATCATCGTCATCACCATCGCCATCATCATCATCATCACCCTCATCACCATCATCATCGTCACCATCGTCATCGTCACCCTCATCACCATCATCATCATCACCCTCATCGTCACCATCATCATCGTCATCACCATCGCCATCATCATCATCATCACCCTCATCACCATCATCATCGTCACCATCGTCATCGTCACCCTCATCACCATCATCATCATCACCCTCATCGTCACCATCATCATCGTCATCACCATCGCCATCATCATCACCCTCATCACCATCATCATCGTCACCATCGTCATCGTCATCATCATCGTCACCATCATCATCATCGTCATCATCATCACCATCATCGTCACCATCGTCATCACCATCACCCTCATCACCATCATCACCATCATCATCGCCATCATCATCGTCACCATCGTCATCATCATCACCCTCATCACCATCATCATCGTCACCATCGTCATCACCATCGCCATCATCATCATCATCACCCTCATCACCATCATCATCGTCACCGTCATCACCCTCGCCATCATCATCATCATCGTCACCATCATCATCATCATCACCATCATCGTCACCATCGTCATCGTCATCACCATCACCCTCATCACCATCGTCATCATCACCATCATCGTCACCATCACCCTCATCACCATCATCATCATCGCCATCGTCATCATCATCACCCTCATCACCATCATCACCATCATCATCACCATCGCCATCATCATCACCATCATCATCATCACCATCGCCATCATCATCATCATCGTCACCATCATCATCGCCCTCATCACCATCATCATCATCGTCATCATCACCATCATCATCGTCGTCATCATCACCTTCATCGTCACCATCATCATCATCGTCATCATCATCATCGTCATCATCGCCCTCATCACCATCATCATCATCGCCATCATCATCATCACCATCGTCATCACCATCATCATCACCGCCATCATCATCATCGTCGTCACCATCGTCATCATCGCCCTCATCACCATCATCATCATCATCACCATCGTCATCACCATCATCATCACCGCCATCATCATCATCATCGTCACCATCATCATCATCACCATCATCATCGTCACCGTCATCATCATCGCCCTCATCACCATCATCATCATCATCACCATCATCATCATCGTCATCATCATCATCGCCATCATCATCATCATCATCGTCACCATCGTCATCATCGCCCTCATTACCATCACCATCGCCATCATCATCGTCATTGTCATCACCATCGTCATCACCATCATCATCATCGCCCTCATCACCATCATCGTCATCACCATCATCATCATCGCCATCATCATCGTCATTGTCATCATCGTCATCACCATCGTCATCACCATCACCATCATCATCATCGCCCTCATCACCATCATCATCATCGTCATCACCATCGTCATCACCATCATCGCCATCATCATCATCATCGTCATCACCATCCACACCATCATAGTCATCATCGTCACCATCATCAATGTCAGCTTCATCATCGTCACCATCATCACCATCATCACCATCATCAATGTCGTCTTCATCATCTTCATCATCATGGTCACCGCCATCATCTTCATCATCATTGTCACCATCATCACGTTGTCATCTTCATCAACATCATCATCATCATCATCAAACTAGTCTAAATCTAGTCTGAAACTAGTCTAAATCCAGTCTGAAACTAGTCTAAATCTAGTCTGAAACTAGTCTAAATCCAGTCTGAAACTAGTCTAAATCTAGTCTGGAACTAGTCTAAATTCAGTCTGAAACTAGTCTAAATTCAGTCTGAAACTAGTCTAAATCCAGTCTGAAACTAGCCTAAATCTAGTCAGAAACTAGTCTGAAACTAGTCTGAAACTAGTCTAAATTCAGTCTGAAAATAGTCTAAATCTAGTCTGAAACTAGTCTAAATCCAGTCTGAAACTAGTCTAAACCTCGTCTGAAACTAGTCTAAATTCAGTCTGAAACTAGTCTAAATTCAGTCTGAAACTAGTCTAACTCTAGTCTGAAACTAGTCTAAATCCAGTCTGAAACTAGTCCAAGTCTAGTCTGAAACTAGTCTAAATCCAGTCTGAAACTAGTCTAAATCTAGTCTGAAACTAGTCTAAATCTAGTCTGAAACTAGTCTAAATTCAGTCTGAAACTACTCTAAATTCAGTCTGAAACTAGTCTAAATCCAGTCTGAAACTAGTCTAAACTCAGTCTGAAACTAGTCTAAACTCAGTCTGAAACTAGTCTAAATCTAGTCTGAAACTAGTCTAAATCCAGTCTGAAACTAGTCTAAATCCAGTCTGAAACTAGTCTAAATCTAGTCTGAAACTAGTCTAAATCTAATCTGAAACTAGTCTAAATTCAGTCTGAAACTAGTCTAAATTCAGTCTGAAACTAGTCTAAATCCAGTCTGAAAATAGTCTAAATCTAGTCTGAAACTAGTCTAAATCCAGTCTGAAACTAGTCTGAAACTAGTCTAAATCCAGTCTGAAACTAGTCTAAATTCAGTCTGAAACTAGTCTAAATCTAGTCTGAAACTAGTCTAAATCCAGTCTGAAACTAGTCTAAATCTAATCTGAAACTAGTCTAAATTCAGTCTGAAACTAGTCTAAATTCAGTCTGAAACTAGTCTAAATTCAGTCTGAAACTAGTCTAAATCCAGTCTGAAAATAGTCTAAATCTAGTCTGAAACTAGTCTAAATCCAGTCTGAAACTAGCCTAATTCTAGTCTGAAACTAGTCTAAATTCAGTCTGAAACTAGTCTAAATCCGGTCTGAAAATAGTCTAAATCCAGTCTGAAACTAGTCTAAATCTAGTCTGAAACTAGTCTAAATTCAGTCTGAAAATAGTCTAAATCCAGTCTGAAACTAGTCTAAATCTAGTCTGAAACTAGTCTAAATCTAGTCTGAAACTACTCTAAATCTAGTCTGAAACTAGTCTAAATTCAGTCTGAAAATAGTCTAAATCCGGTCTGAAAACAGTCTAAATCCAGTCTGAAAATAGTCTAAATTCAGTCTGAAAATAGTCTAAATCCAGTCTGAAACTAGTCTAAATCTAGTCTGAAACTAGTCTAAATTCAGTCTGAAAATAGTCTAAATCCAGTCTGAAACTAGTCTAAATCCAGTCTGAAAATAGTCTAAATCCAGTCTGAAACTACTCTAAATCTAGTCTGAAACTAGTTTAAATCTAGTCTGAAACTAGTCTAAATCTAGTCTGAAACTAGTCTAAATTCAGTCTGAAAATAGTCTAAATCCAGTTTGAAACTAGTCTAAATCTAGTCTGAAACTAGTCTAAATTCAGTCTGAAAATAGTCTAAATCCAGTCTGAAACTAGTCTAAATCCAGTCTGAAAATAGTCTAAATCCAGTCTGAAACTACTCTAAATCTAGTCTGAAACTAGTTTAAATCTAGTCTGAAACTAGTCTAAATCTAGTCTGAAACTAGTCTAAATCTAGTCTGAAACTAGTCTAAATCCAGTCTGAAACTAGTCTAAATCTAGTCTGAAACTAGTCTAAATCCAGTCTGAAACTAGTCTAAATCCAGTCTGAAACTAGTCTAAATCCAGTCTGAAAACAGTCTAAATCTAGTCTGAAACTAGTCTAAATTCAGTCTGAAAATAGTCTAAATTAATTCTGAAACTAGTCTAAATTCAGTCTGAAACTAGTCTAAATCCAGTCTGAAACTAGTCTAAATCTAGTCTGAAAATAGTCTAAATTAATTCTGAAACTAGTCTAAATCCAGTCTGAAACTAGTCTAAATCTAGTCTGAAACTAGTCTAAAACTAGTCTAAATCTAGTCTGAAACTAGTCTAAATCCAGTCTGAAACTAGTCTAAATCTAGTCTGAAACTTGTCTAAATCTAGTCTGAAACTAGTCTAAATCTAATCTGAAACTAGTCTAAATCTAGTCTGAAAATAGTCTAAATTAATTCTGAAACTAGTCTAAATCCAGTCTGAAACTAGTCTAAATCTAGTCTGAAACTAGTCTAAATCTAGTCTGAAACTAGTCTAAATCCAGTCTGAAACTAGTCTAAATCCAGTCTGAAACTAGTCTAAATCTAGTCTGAAACTTGTCTAAATCTAGTCTGAAACTAGTCTAAATCTAATCTGAAACTAGTCTAAATCTAGTCTGAAACTAGTCTAAATTAATTCTGAAACTAGTCTAAATCCAGTCTGAAACTAGTCTAAATCCAGTCTGAAACTAGTCTAAATCTAGTCTGAAACTAGTCTAAATCTAGTCTGAAACTAGTCTAAATCTAGTCTGAAACTAGTCTAAATCCAGTCTGAAACTAGTCTAAATCTAGTCTGAAAATAGTCTAAATTAATTCTGAAACTAGTCTAAATCCAGTCTGAAACTAGTCTAAATCTAATCTGAAACTAGTCTAAATCTAGTCTGAAAATAGTCTAAATTAATTCTGAAACTAGTCTAAATCCAGTCTGAAACTAGTCTAAATCTAGTCTGAAACTAGTCTAAATCTAGTCTGAAACTAGTCTAAATCTAGTCAGAAACTAGTCTAAATCCAGTCTGAAACTAGTCTAAATCTAGTCTGAAAATAGTCTAAATTAATTCTGAAACTAGTCTAAATGCAAAAAAGATGGGTCTGGAACCAGTTTTAGGGGACAGACCCCAACATGCAGACAGAGGAGGAACTTACCGCAGGGCCATCCGTGGTTGTGTAGCGGACGGTGATCTGGATCATCCGTTCTGGTCTCACTGCCGTGGTCGGCAGAGTGATGCTGAGCGACGAGCCGTACTCTGTGAACGGGTCGACCCGGTACGTCAGGGAGACAGGGTCCTCCTGCCCGTGTCCGGGGACCTTGCAGTCTATGGAGTGGATTAAAAGGGAGGGGTGGGAGTCCAGGATGAGGGTGTAGACCCCTGTCTGGACCGGGACCAGGTCCAGAACCAACCAGCCACTCATCTCTTTCATTGCAAAGTTCAGCCACAGGTCCAGGTGGAAGTGATGCAGCTGGAAGCACCTGAAGTTTGAGACTGAAGCCACATCCACCAGAGGACACTGTGGGGTCCTGGGTCCTGGACCCACCGAGGGCTGGTTGGAGTCCCCGATGCACCGGCCCCCAGAGACCGGCAGGGACTTTCGGCAGCAGCAAAGTGAGGTAGGACTCTGGTGGAGCTCTGCCATGGCGAGCTAAACCTGGGACCTTACCCCACTTAGACCTGGGCTAACTACATCAACGGAAAGCAGAACAGGACTTTAAAGTTCAGGACTGATCCGGACCATCTTCACAGGAAAGACCGGGTCCGATCAGGTCTGAAACCAGCTGGGCTTTTAAAATCCAGTTCAGATTGATCCTGAAACCGGTTAAACAACTTCTAAAGTCCAGTTTAAAAACCCACTAATCTGAACCGGTTTTGTATCAGAACCGGAACAAATCCTTTAATCTGCTACTGGACCAGAACCGAACCAGTTCACATTTCCAGTCTAATAATCTTGAGTTAAACTTTTAACCCAGCTTGACTCAGTTCGGACCGTTAACCGGAGAAAATGGTTGGGTCACATTCACGAGCTTTTCAGAACAAACTAGAACCCCGGTTTTCTGCGGCGTGCACGCGCAGCTAGCCGCTCAATTAGCATCTTTAGCCTGAAAAGCTTTAAAAACAACCCGAGTTAGAGGTCAAACCAGCCGGAACTAAGGTAACTAGTTAAACTAACTTGGTTAGCAGAGCCGGCTAATCAGCACCCTGACTGATTAACCCGCAAAGAGCATTACGTTAGCTCCAGAGGACAAACATTAAGTAAAATCCATCAGGACGCCGCAACCAGTCGGACACCGGCCCCTCCTGCGGGGCTCTGCCCGGCGCCCTGCGCTGCTCCCGGCTCGCCGATTCCAACTCCCCCTCAAAGGTTCGATAAGTGGGCGGTGAGTCCGTGGACACCGATACAGAGGACAGGGAGCCCACCGACACAAACACGAGACACAGCACCGGAGGACCGAGAGGACAGAAAGACTCCACTCCGGACAAAACAGGAAGTAACTACAGCGCGAAGAAAGTTTCCACAAGCCGCAAGAGGGCGCTGTGGAGGCGGAGAGAGCCGGGGCGGTCAGCGGGGCAACCAGAGCAGGCCATCGGGGGCTGGATCCATCCACTGTTCATTCAGGTTAAAGGTGGTAAAATAAATAAATAGAAACTTAAATGACATTTTAGAATTTCTTTTTTTTGTCATGAATTTTCTATCCTTAACTTTTCCCAGATTTTTCATGTATAAATTAAATAAATTATCAGGACAATGTGTTTCTGAATTATTTATTTTGCTGTGTAAAACAGGGTTTGGTTCCCACTTTGGTAAACAGGTAGCTGGTCATGTTGAGGTGTGATTGACAGGTAGGAGGTTATGTTGAGGTGTTGATAGGTAGGAGGTCATGTTAAGGTGTTGATAGGTAGGAGGTTATGTTACGGTGTTGATAGGTAGGAGGTCATGTTGAGGTGTTGATAGGTAGGAGGTTATGTTAAGGTGTTGATAGGTAGGAGGTCATGTTGAGGTGTTGATAGGTAGGAGGTTATGTTAAGGTGTTGATAGGTAGGAGGTCATGTTAAGGTGTTGATAGGTAGGAGGTCATGTTAAGGTGTTGATAGGTAGGAGGTTATGTTAAGGTGTTGATAGGTAGGGGGTCATGTTGAGGTGTTGATAGGTAGGAGGTCATGTTGAGGTGTTGATAGGTAGGAGGTCATGTTGAGGTGTTGATAGGTAGGAAGTCATGTTAAGGTGTTGATAGGTAGGGGGTCATGTAAAGGTGTTGATAGGTAGGGGGTCATGTTGAGGTGTTGATAGGTAGGAGGTCATGTTGAGGTGTTGATAGGTAGGGGGTCATGTTGAGGTGTTGATAGGTAGGGGGTCATGTTAAGGTGTTGATAGGTAGGGGGTCATGTTAAGGTGTTGATAGGTAGGAGGTTATGTTAAGGTGTTGATAGGTAGGGGGTCATGTTAAGGTGTTGATAGGTAGGGGGTCATGTTAAGGTGTTGATAGGTAGGAGGTCATGTTGAGGTGTTGATAGGTAGGAGGTCATGTTGAGGTGTTGATAGGTAGGAGGTCATGTTGAGGTGTTGATAGGTAGGAAGTCATGTTAAGGTGTTGATAGGTAGGGGGTCATGTAAAGGTGTTGATAGGTAGGGGGTCATGTTGAGGTGTTGATAGGTAGGAGGTCATGTTGAGGTGTTGATAGGTAGGGGGTCATGTTGAGGTGTTGATAGGTAGGGGGTCATGTTAAGGTGTTGATAGGTAGGGGGTCATGTTAAGGTGTTGATAGGTAGGAGGTTATGTTAAGGTGTTGATAGGTAGGGGGTCATGTTAAGGTGTTGATAGGTAGGGGGTCATGTTAAGGTGTTGATAGGTAGGAGGTCATGTTGAGGTGTTGATAGGTAGGAGGTCATGTTGAGGTGTTGATAGGTAGGAGGTCATGTTAAGGTGTTGATAGGTAGGAGGTCATGTTGAGGTGTTGATAGGTAGGAGGTCATGTTAAGGTGTTTATAGGTAGGGGGTCATGTTGAGGTGTTGATAGGTAGGAGGTCATGTTGAGGTGTTGATAGGTAGGGGGTCATGTTGAGGTGTTGATAGGTAGGAGGTCATGTTAAGGTGTTGATAGGTAGGGGGTCATGTTGAGGTGTTGATAGGTAGGAGGTCATGTTGAGGTGTTGATAGGTAGGGGGTCATGTTGAGGTGTTGATAGGTAGGGGGTCATGTTAAGGTGTTGATAGGTAGGGGGTCATGTTAAGGTGTTGATAGGTAGGAGGTTATGTTAAGGTGTTGATAGGTAGGGGGTCATGTTAAGGTGTTGATAGGTAGGGGGTCATGTTAAGGTGTTGATAGGTAGGAGGTCATGTTGAGGTGTTGATAGGTAGGAGGTCATGTTGAGGTGTTGATAGGTAGGAGGTCATGTTAAGGTGTTGATAGGTAGGAGGTCATGTTGAGGTGTTGATAGGTAGGAGGTCATGTTAAGGTGTTGATAGGTAGGGGGTCATGTTGAGGTGTTGATAGGTAGGAGGTCATGTTGAGGTGTTGATAGGTAGGGGGTCATGTTGAGGTGTTGATAGGTAGGAGGTCATGTTAAGGTGTTGATAGGTAGGAAGTCATGTTGAGGTGTTGATAGGTAGGAGGTCATGTTGAGGTGTTGATAGGTAGGGGGTCATGTTGAGGTGTTGATAGGTAGGAGGTCATGTTAAGGTGTTGATAGGTAGGAGGTCATGTTGAGGTGTTGATAGGTAGGAGGTCATGTTGAGGTGTTGATAGGTAGGAGGTCATGTTGAGGTGTTGATAGGTAGGAGGTCATGTTAAGGTGTTGATAGGTAGGAGGTCATGTTGAGGTGTTGATAGGTAGGGGGTCATGTTAAGGTGTTGATAGGTAGGGGGTCATGTTGAGGTGTTGATAGGTAGGAGGTCATGTTGAGGTGTTGATAGGTAGGAGGTCATGTTGAGGTGTGATTGACAGGTCAAAAAAGCTTCTTGAATTTACTTTTATTTTAATTTCATTCATTCATTCAGAGGTGATTATGAGGTTAAATAAAGATATTTCCAGCCAGTGACTGATGATGATGATGATAACGATGATGATGATGGTGATGATGATGGTGATGATGATGATAACGATGATGATGATGGTGATGATAATGATAATGCTGATGATGATGGTGATGATGATGATAACGATGATGACGATGGTGATGATAATGATAATGCTGATGATGATGGTGATGATGATGATAACGATGATGACGATGGTGATGATAATGATAATGCTGTTGATGATGGTGATGATGATGATGATGATGATGCTTTTAACAATGATGATGATGATAACGATGATGATGATGATGCTTTTAACAATGATGATAATGATAACGATGATGAAATTAACGATGATGATGATAACGATGATGGTGATGATGATGATAACGATGATGATGATGATGATGCTTTTAACAATGATGATGATGATAACGATGACGATGATGAAATTAACGATGATGATGATGATGATAATAACGATGATGATGGTGATGGTGATGATGATAACGATGATGATGATGATGCTTTTAACAATGATGATGATGGTAATGATAACGATGATGAAATTAACGATGATGATGATGATGATGGTGATGATGATAACGATGATGATGATGATGCTTTTAACAATGATGATGATGGTAATGATAACGATGATGAAATTAACGATGATGATGATGATGATAATAACGATGATGATGGTGATGATGATAACGATGATGATGATGATGCTTTTAACAATGATGATGATGGTAATGATAACGATGATGAAATTAACGATGATGATGATGATGATAATAACGATGATGATGGTGATGATGATAACGATGATGATGATGATGCTTTTAACAATGATGATGATGATAATGATAACGATGATGAAATTAACGATGATGATGATGATGATGGTGATGATGATAACGATGATGATGATGATGCTTTTAACAATGATGATGATGATAACGATGACGATGATGAAATTAACGATGATGATGATGATGATAATAACGATGATGATGGTGATGATGATAACGATGATGATGATGATGCTTTTAACAATGATGATGATGGTAATGATAACGATGATGAAATTAACGATGATGATGATGATGATAATAACGATGATGATGGTGATGATGATAACGATGATGATGATGATGCTTTTAACAATGATGATGATGATAATGATAACGATGATGAAATTAACGATGATGATGATAACGATGATGATGGTGATGATGATAACGATGATGATGATGATGCTTTTAACAATGATGATGATGATAACGATGATGATGATGATGATAATAACGATGATGATGGTGATGATGATAACGATGATGATGATGATGCTTTTAACAATGATGATGATGGTAATGATAACGATGATGAAATTAACGATGATGATGATGATGATAATAACGATGATGATGGTGATGATGATAACGATGATGATGATGATGCTTTTAACAATGATGATGATGATAATGATAACGATGATGAAATTAACGATGATGATGATGATGATAATAACGATGATGATGGTGATGATGATGATAACGATGATGATGATGATGCTTTTAACAATGATGATGATGGTAATGATAACGATGATGAAATTAACGATGATGATGATGATGATAATAACGATGATGATGATGATGATGCTTTTAACAATGATGATGATGGTAATGATAACGATGATGAAATTAACGATGATGATGATGATGATAATAATGATGATAATGATAACGCTGACGATGATGGTGATGATAACGATGATGATGATTAAGGATAACGATGATGATGGTGGTGATGATGATGATGCTTTTAACAATGATGATGATGATAACGATGACGATGATGATTGTGATGATAACGATGATGAAATTACCGATGATGATGATGATGATAATAATGATTGTGATAACAATGATGATGATGATTGTGATGATAACGATGGTGATGCAACAAAACAAACATCGGTAGATAAGGAGGCTCATCTCCAGGTTTTGTACATGTCTGCTGCCCCCTGTAGGAGAACTGCAGAAACTACACCCTGAAGCTTCATCACTTCATCTTCCTCCTCCCTGAGATCGCTCTGTCCCACCTTCAGCCTGAAAATGGAAGCCGGTTGTTGCTGTGAGGGACTGCTGTTTATCCTGCAGGGAGTTAAATGACCAAACAGGCTCATTTTGATTCATGAAGACATGGTGGCAGTTTTAGTTTTTTTTTCCTTTTGGAGCAGAAACAGCTGATTTTGTTTCTGTTGTTTGCAGAGCAGCTGGACCAGGTTTTGCAGAACCAGCAGACAACGTAAAAAAAACTCAAGTCAGATAAAATAAACACGTTCAGACTTTATTATTTACATAAATAAAAACATAAGCTGGTCCTCACATCACCTCAGACTGAGTTCAGGACATTAAACCGGTAGGACAACCAGAACCGCCGACCCGCTTCAGACCGGGTCACAGAAATGAGAAATGTTGCCAAAAAGCAACAGGAAGTTGTCGGAGGTTTGATCCTCCCTTGTTTCTGTACGAGGCTCCGTCACAGCCTTCATTGCCTCATCCTCGCACCGAGACCTTGCCTTCCACCGCCGCCAGCATCCAGCACAGCCGCGAGTTCTCATTGGCCAGCAGCTTAGACGGCTCGTCGAACTCCACCACCTGAACCAATGAGAGACAGGGATCCACTTCAGCGTGAGAAAATTCCTCTTTTTATTAAAGTCTGATCAGAAGCAAAGCAGGACGAGGAACAGAATTCTGTTTAAATCAAGATTGAAGTTAACATGAAATCCACTTTGTCCTGTTCCAGGACAAGAAACCAGCCCTGGAGTTTTGGCCCAGACTGGTCCAAACCAGTCCAGGCTGGTCCAGTTCAGACCTCAAAAAGCATGCAGAGTTAGCAGGAATCAGATCAGAGATGTTAAATACTTCCACTAAGTATAATTTATTAATACAAATAAAAATGTAAACCCCTCCACAGTGATATTAGAGCAGGGTTCATCTGAAGGGATGAAGCTGGACCATCCGGTCCAGCTGCAGGGTTCATCTGCACATGTTTTCTCAACCAGGTTCAGTTGAAGACTGAATGAATGTTTATTCATCATAATGATGCAGTCAGGTCTAGAATTTCTGGTCCAGGTTCATCAACTTTATTACTTTTTTAGTGCATTATTTTATGAAGTCCTTTATGTAAATTGTTATTATTGCTGCTCTTAGTTGTTCTTATTGTTTAAGGTTATTTAATCTCCAGTGTTTTCTTCATGGGATCCTTTACGCTGGGGTTGTTGTCATGGTGATCATCCTTGTCTGGGTGGCTGGGGTCCTGCACTGCAGCCTTACGGCTGTGATGAGGACCCCGGCCTGCCCTGATCTGGGTGGTTGCTATGGCGATGGCGTTTGTGGACATGGGTGGACTGGCTCCTGGTGTGGATTCGCATGATATAGTTCCCTCTTAGCAGCATCAGGCCAGGTGTTTATCACTGCTAGTATTTATGCCTGCATTCAGTTTAGAGACAGAAAGTAGGGAGTCATTTTTGGGCAGAATGGGGGAGGGGCAACTGCTTTGTGTGCATGCGTGTGTGTGTGTGTGTGTGTGTGAAAGAGACAATGAGTTTTTTTAACTGCTATGTTATCTATTCTGGTGTGTGAAGGTTTCTTTTATTTTAATTATGCATGAATTGCTTTTTTTAATCATGTAAAGCACTTTGCGTTGCCTTCTGCATGAAAAGTGCTTTGTAAATAAAGTTTGATTTGATTTAGAAACCCTCTGTCGGTCTAACTGATCTAATATGGCACACACCCTTACAGGGATCATTAGGAGAATTTGTCAGGCTTCATTCACACACACACAGCGATAAAAATAGTTCTAATAGTCCTGGTTCTGGCTTGGTCGGTTCTGACTGGATTACGGGTGCTGTCTGGGTCCCAGAACTAGCCTTCCTTGGCCTTCTTTAGCTTTCCTTGTCCTTCCTTAGTGTTACGTCCCTAGGGACGTAAGACGGCTGGTGATCATTGCCAACAGCTGGGGCTCGTTGGATATGTAAAGGCCGGGTCCTGATTCCTCCTTGGACTGGCTGACTTCGGTGCCTCTCACTCTCCCTCCCACAGATTGGCGCTACATCCAGCCAATCACTGTGCAGCTTAGGGACGTCCTGGAGTTAAAGGACGGCTGCAGGGATCATTCGGGAGGGACAGGCTGGGCCGTGTGGGCTGCCTCCCCCTCACCGCAGACCATCTGGGCAGACTTATGGTGGCGTTGCTGCTTTGTGGGTGTGTTGTGTTGGGCTAGGTAGGTCATGTGTTTGTGTTCACACTTAGTTTAATGGGACTGCTGCCTTTTGCTATTAGGTTATCACACCAAGTTCAGAGCACCTGTTTGTTAAATTTGAGATGGTTTACTTGGTGGATTTTGTATATGGTTTCCTTATTTAACCTTTTGTTTCAGCAGTTCCGCTAACCCCAACACTCGGATTTAAGTTAACTTCCTGTTTTACCTTTATTTTTTTTCCCTCCACAATAAAATGACGTATTCCACCTTCACAACTGCCTGTGACTGTCCTTTATGTTACGTCCCTCTCATGCCCCTATAATGGGTCGTAACACTTAGCTTTCCTTAGCCTGCTAGCTTGCTTTGTCAACTGGTGCTAGGTTAAAACATGCAGAGGAACCTGCTGTAAATTTTCTCGGATACGGAACAAAGTGAGCTCACAATCGTCTCACTAAGCGAAATGTTCACACTTACCAGAATGAAAATGCCTTGAACACATTTTCAACCAGGTTGGGATATCAGAAAATTTTCATTTCCACGCCATCCGCCGCCTCCTTGTTACTTCTGAAAGCTCCCTTTATTTTTTTATCCATGTAGGAAAAGAATAAAAAGACGTCCATTTGCTATTTTTCCCGTCGATTGTGACACTGAAGCTCACGGTGCAACAAGTTCTCTTCACGTCCGTCACGCTGCCTCACAGTGGCCTCACACACTGGCTGTTTTTCCCACCAGCCAACGAGGGTCTGGTGTCGGGAAAACATTAACTGCTAAACAGGAAGTTTCTCACAGCGACTTCCTCTGCTCCGACATTGCCCCTCCCCTACGCTGTGCGTCTCCAGTTCTTAAAGGGGCCATGCTGTTGTAAACACCACCATGTCTCTGTAATCTGGCGGGCCAGTTATGGCCCACGGACCACCGGTTGCCACCACTGCTGTGAAAGCCTCCAAGGACCATGGGGAACTATTCCTGGAAAGAAATGACCGCAAGCTTCTCTCATGCTGCTTCCTCCCTCCTTATACACTTGCTGCTCACGCTTTGATTTTTATTGACTTTTAATCGGATTTTTTCTCATTTTTACTTATAAATCCACCCACAGTAGTTTTTTAATACCTATAAATCTCTGGGACTAAAGCATTTTAACAGAAACTGCAGCATCTTTCATAGCTCTTTAATCTGCAGCGCTCTGTGTGTGTGGCGTACACACAGCTGAAGCTAAGTAGCTTAGAAAGGTGCTAACGCTCGGCTAACGAGCAGCAGGATGTCTTCCATCTCCACCATGGATGTATTATAGGAACTGGATAACGGACTGAAAATGGCGGCCCATTCATTTCTATGGAAGTTGCTCACCCAGCGCATACGCCGAAAAAGTTCTCAGGCTTCCGGGTTACTTCCGCATATTGGGCCCATAGAGCATGCGCAGTAGTGTCACCTCCCATCATGCTTCACGTCACTGTGAACGAGCAATGCGCAGCCCAGTGACCTGATCCAGCGACGCGCGGTCACGACATTAATCTGCAGTATGAGAGCTGTACAAACTCAGATGATGATTTTCTACGGCACACGATCGGACCTCGATGTAAAGTAATGATATAATATACGTGGAAAAAGTTGTGTAGTAATTGTTAAAATGATGGTTTGTTTTAATCTGATGAATTTCTATATGGGATTCGTAATAGCCCAATATAAGTCAGTCTATATTGTATATTTGTATAATCCCGTGTCAAATTTTCACGATGACTTACAATTCCTACCTTTATTCATGAATAATTTCAGGCACGTCTTTTGTAATAAATGTTAGAAGTCCTTGTTAATGCAGTATTTCATTGTGCTACCCATGCATATTCTCTTTATTTTTCTGCTATTCCCTGGATGACACCAAGATTATCAATTGCGTCTCTTAAAATGTTCCTTTCTTGTGTTTTGCCGGATTCCACTTTGTTAAATGCTGCAGTTTTTTAATTGACAAAGAAAAAAAAACTTTGTTTAAACTGAGGACTATGTTAAGGAAAACTAGGCCACTTGGGTTATCACCATTCTATATTTATTATGTAGTTATGTATTTTATGTATCGTGATTTCCGTTAGGGATTGAAAATGGTTTTGTAGGCTATTTTACCTAACTTGGCGACATTGTGTCGCTGTCATGAAATGGCTCAACACTCCCAAAATATTTAACTGTATATGTATAACAAAATATCAAGACTGTTATTCATATTTTATTTGAACTAACGAAAATAGAATAGCAGCTCATAAGACAAAATATTTTAATTAAAAAAAATTCTATTGCCCTCTGGGTGAACAGTGTGATTAAACTACTTAACAAAAAGTGAACTAATGTGAACCAAAATATAAGAAATTAACAAATAAAAAAAAAAGCCACCCTCACTTTCCCCGATCTATTCATGGGCTGAATCTCTCTTTACATAAAATAAACCAGTAAAACGCACTATCAGGTGGTTTAAACAGGTGGTCGTAACTACAACCTAGAGCTAATTAGGATTTAGGTCACAATACGTTTAAAAACAGGAACTATCATGCATGTAATATCAAACATTAAGAATACAAATGTATTAAGTTACTCGATATCAGAAAAAAGAAACTTAACTTTAACTTAACTTTTACGAACAGCTTTCCCATCATATTGAAGTCAACAGCCGTCCTCCTCGCTCCCGACACAGCATGACCGCGCTTCGGCAGTGCATGTGCACAGCCGTGACGTCACCGGAGAAATAGAGACTTTTCTGTGGCTTTTATGGCCTTTTGAAAAATAATTGACGGATTAAATGTCCATGAATTAAAAATATTGAATAGAAAGATTAGTAATTAGCTGTGTTTAAAGCTGAAGACGTCCTGTCAACAGTTTTACAGCCGTGTCTTTTACCATTGTGGCCTATGGGAAAAATGCTTTTTGGGCCCCATGGGATTTTTTGTTGCAGTACCACGAGTCGCCACTGGGAAAAATCGGCGTGCCGCCATTTTCAGTCCGTTATCCAGTTCTTATAATACATCCATGATCTCCACAGACGACTACCAAGACCTGTTTAAGAAGATAACAGCGCTGGAGGGGAAAGTTTGCCACCTTGAAGTCAATATTAAAGTAAATGGTCGGTGTGGAAATGAAACGAGCTAACAGACGCTAACAGGAGCAGATAACTCTACCAGGAAGGAGGCAGCCTCTGTGAACTACAGTAAATCATCGGGTAAAATCCTCCCTGGAACTGGTACAAAGCCAGAAAGTAAACGCTGTCTTCTGGAAAAGGAGGACAACGTATCACAGGTCGGTGCAGCGAGCTGAAGTCTGAGACCGACTCCAGTCCCTACAAAACCAAGCACCTCTTCTACCCTCTACATGGTAGGAAACAGGACACCCAGACTGGTTAACAACAGACCTCCACAGCACCTGAATGTGGAACTAAAGAACTACAATCTTTTTCTTTCTGTTTTTACTGAACTAATTTTAACTTGTTTTTTATGCACCTGCTCTGTTTTGTCTCGTACATGAAATATAAAAATAAATTTGCCTCGCTTGTCTAAAAGGGATCAGATCAGGATGAAGAATAAAAAGTATTTCCTTTAAGCTTCTTAGACCTGGACATAGTTCTGATTCTGGATTTAGATTCATGTTTGATGCTTCCTGGTTCGTGGGTGGTTGTTCAGGACATTTGGACAGAACTATAAACCGTTATGATGATGGACGCCTCTGTGTCTTATTCTATTAACAGTGTGTCTGAGCTGAGCTCCTATTGGCCCGTACCTGTCCTTGGTTGAGCACCATGATGCGGTCGCAGGCGAGGACGGTGTGGAGACGATGAGCGATGGTCAAGGTGGTGCAGTCCTGAAAGGAACTCCTGATGGTCTCCTGGATTAGAGCATCTGTCTCTGCATCCATGGCTGCAGTAGCCTCATCGAGGATCAGCACCTGAGACCAGAATCAGCCAATCAGAGGAAAGAAGAGGAGGAGGGGGCGGGGCCATCTGTCTGTCTCTCACCTTGCACTGTCTCAGCAGAGCTCTGGCGACACACAGCAGCTGTCTCTCTCCCACAGAGAAGTTCTCCCCGTTCTCCACCACTTCTGAGTCCAACTTCTGAGGCAGCTGGGACACCTGAGAGACACAATGTCTTCATGAGACACATCAAACCAGGACAGGATGAGCAGAACAAGACTGACGCCTGAAAGACTCACACATTCTTTCATGTGACTCCTCTCCAAAGTGTCCCAGATCTTTTCCTCAGGGTACTGGTTAAAAGGGTCCAGATTGAACCTGTCCAAACACAGAGACACTGACCTGAGACCTGGCAACCATCATGTCTTTGTCAACATTTCAGGTACCCTCAGGTCCTCTTACCTGACTGTCCCACTGAACAGGACTGGGTCCTGAGGGATGATGGACAGCTTGCTGCGCAGGTCAGCCAGTCCAATGTCCCCGATGTCGATGCCGTCAATCAAGATGGAGCCTCCACAAGACTCAACAAGCCGGAACAAGACCACACCCAGAGACGACTTTCCTAGGGGACAAAACAGACAAGATGTAGCAAGACAATGTCTTCTACAGAAACAGGAAGTACTGAGACACTGTCCTCTAAGGAAACAGGAAGTACTGAGACACTGTCTTCTAATGAAACAGTAAGTACTGAGACACTGTCCTCTAAGGAAACAGGAAGTACTGAGACACTGTCCTCTAAGGAAACAGGAAGTACTGAGACACTGTCTTCTAATGAAACAGGAAGTACTGAGACACGGTCTTCTAATGAAACAGGGAGTACTGAGACACTGTCCTCTAAGGAAACAGGAAGTACTGAGACACTGTCCTCTAAGGAAACAGGAAGTACTGAGACACTGTCTTCTAATGAAACAGGAAGTACTGAGACACGGTCTTCTAAGGAAACAGGAAGTACTGAGACACTGTCCTCTAAGGAAACAGGAAGTACTGAGACACGGTCTTCTAAGGAAACAGGAAGTACTGAGACACTGTCCTCTAACGAAACAGGAAGTACTGAGACACTGTCTTCTAAGGAAACAGGAAGTACTGAGACACGGTCTTCTAAGGAAACAGGAAGTACTGAGACACTGTCCTCTAAGGAAACAGGAAGTACTGAGACACTGTCTTCTAATGAAACAGGAAGTACTGAGACACGGTCTTCTAAGGAAACAGGAAGTACTGAGACACTGTCCTCTAAGGAAACAGGAAGTACTGAGACATGGTCTTCTAAGGAAACAGGAAGTACTGAGACACGGTCTTCTAAGGAAACAGGAAGTACTGAGACACTGTCCTCTAATGAAACAGGAAGTACTGAGACACTGTCCTCTAAGGAAACAGGAAGTACTGAGACACGGTCTTCTAAGGAAACAGGAAGTACTGAGACACGGTCTTCTAAGGAAACAGGAAGTACTGAGACACGGTCTTCTAAGGAAACAGGAAGTACTGAAACACTGTCCTCTAAGGAAACAGGAAGTACTGAGACACGGTCTTCTAAGGAAACAGGAAGTACTGAGACACGGTCTTCTAAGGAAACAGGAAGTACTGAGACACTGTCCTCTAATGAAACAGGAAGTACTGAGACACTGTCTTCTAAGGAAACAGGAAGTACTGAGACACGGTCTTCTAAGGAAACAGGAAGTACTGAGACACTGTCCTCTAAGTAAACAGGAAGTACTGAGACACTGTCCTCTAAGGAAACAGGAAGCACTGAGACACTGTCCTCTAAGGAAACAGGAAGTACTGAGACACTGTCCTCTAATGAAACAGGAAGTACTGATACACTGTCCTCTAAGGAAACAGGAAGTACTGAGACACTGTCCTCTAAGGAAACAGGAAGTACTGAGACACTGTCCTCTAAGGAAACTGGAAGTACTGAGACACTGTCCTCTAATGAAACAGGAAGTACTGAGACACTGTCTTCTAAGGAAACAGGAAGTACTGAGACACGGTCTTCTAAGGAAACAGGAAGTACTGAGACACTGTCCTCTAAGGAAACAGGAAGCACTGAGACACTGTCCTCTAAGGAAACAGGAAGTACTGAGACACTGTCCTCTAATGAAACAGGAAGTACTGAGACACTGTCTTCTAAGGAAACAGGAAGTACTGAGACACTGTCTTCTAAGGAAACAGGAAGTACTGAGACACTGTCCTCTAAGGAAACAGGAAGTACTGAGACACTGTCTTCTAAGGAAACAGGAAGTACTGAGACACTGTCTTCTAAGGAAACAGGAAGTACTGAGACACTGTCTTCTAATGAAACAGGAAGTACTGAGACGATTGCCCCGTTCAGAGAGATGGCGTCTATCTACCATAGGACTTCACGGTCAGACAGAACTTTGTGATGTCGGGGCGGACTATAAAAGCAGCATAGCCATGTCGGACATGTTCGTTGCCATGACGACTACCAGGGTGGAAGATCTCGTGGCGTTTGCTTCGTCACTGCGGATGTGATCGATGCCAAGGAGATCCCCGTTTTCCTTCAGGACCATGTCATGGTGCAGCGAGGCTGGAGTTCCTTCAGAAATGGTTCAGTGATTAACTGCATGGTTAGTAGCCTTCGTAGTTACTGACCAGCGTGGGCAAATGATGGACTCGTCCAAATCACTGTTCTGAAGTGGGCACCAGGAGAGATGCTAAGAGCTGGAGAAAGTCCTCCACTAAATATCCAGGAAACGTGAGAGAGCTAAACCAGTTCTGTCTGGATCCACAGGAAATGGCGGCTGCATAGCTCAGGTGGCAAGATCATAGCATTTCCCATGCGGGAGACCCGAGTTTGAACCCCACAGGGGATCCTTGTCCTTAGGCAAGACCCAGAACACTACTGCCTAACCAGCTTCTAATGTAAGTCGCTTTGGATAAAAGCATCTGTAGCATATAGGCCGTGGAGTCAGTTGAGGGGACGTAGTTCCCCAGGTTCACCTCTAGGAGCTGTTCAGGACTTTGGGTCTTCATCACTTAACATCTGGAAAATCCAGAACCTCCTACCTGATCCAGTTCTGCCCACGATTCCAACCTTCTCCTTGGGCCTGATGGTGCATGAGATCTTACTGAGGACCCGAGGGAGGTTCTCCTGGTACCTCATCTCCACCTCCCTGAACACTAGCTCCCCCTGCTGGGGCCAGTCCGGAGGAGGTGACTGACCTTTTACCCGGGCCGGAGCTTCCTGGGATAGCGACTGTGACAAAGACATAACATATCAAAACCAGAACCATACTAAATCAGTTACATAACAGACTGCAGGAATGAGCCAGAACGGTAGTGGAACCTGGTCCAACACTGTCTAGCAGAGTTCTGAACATCCATGGGAAGGTGCAGACTGGACTGACAGTACCTGGATGTAGTGATGGATTCTCTCCACGGAGGTGAAGCGAGCTTCCGTCTCTGAAGCCAGACGCACCGTGAACTGGAACAGCCCTGTTAACTGGGGGAGACAGTTCTGTCTTCAGGACCTGAAACATCTACCACAGCTTTGGTTTAACACCTTTCCTGTTGAGACCATAAACTGTATATAAAAAATGGGCGGAGCCTCCATGACTTCACCTGTAGGTTCCCGAAGAGCAAAAGTGAAGCTCGTTGGGCGGTTCCCACCGTTGCCATCTTGGTAGCATTACGCCTGCCGTTGCTCCCGGAAAATCCAAAAATGGGCAAAGAGGCGGAGCTGAGAGGGGGACTGTACCGATGGGGTGGATGATTGACACTCATTAAAAATTTCGAGCTGCCTGTAGCTAAGAGCTAACCGAGCTAACCCCGAGCAACGGTAGCTAACCAGCTAATGGAGGTAGCCGGGCTAAAGCTAAGGCACGCTGTTAGCCGGCTAAAAACGTGGTTGCTCTCCCTTCTTGCCGCGGATAATGGATATCTGTCAATCAAAAAGACACGCCCCTAATTATGCTGAATTTCAAGATTAAATAACATCCAAACAGATGAGTTAGAAAAAAATTCACCCCCCTCATGAAGGTAAACTTGACCTATTAATCCTAAAATGGATTTTTGTACCAGGCTTTAAACATGTTCATTTCTGCTGTGAAGTTGGTCTTTTTAACATGGGAGTCTATGGGGATTTGCTCTGTTTCGGAGCCCCTAGTGGACGAGGGGGGAACTGCAACTTTTTGCACTTCCATATAGGCTTCACTTTTTACCTCCGGAGGTTGCTGCTTGGTTGAGACGAG
The DNA here is from genome assembly GCF_017639745.1 of Melanotaenia boesemani. NCBI lineage: Eukaryota > Metazoa > Chordata > Actinopteri > Atheriniformes > Melanotaeniidae > Melanotaenia > Melanotaenia boesemani. The sequence goes on along the minus strand of NC_055690.1, from coordinate 37,090,567 downwards.
CTCTGAAACTCTGCTCTGGTTGATCAGCTTCACTCAGATCAGTTCAGGCTCCGCCCATTCTGTCTCAGCTCTACAATCGTTTCACTGGATCAGTAAGTGTGTCCGTCCCAAGAACAGGACAAGACATTTCCACAAAACCCCAAAAGCCCTCAGATGTCTGAGTCTTGTGATTTCACTCTTACCTGCACGGCGTAGGAGATGGCGAGGCCGGCGTAGGCGGGGGGGATCTGCCCGTGCATCAGGACCATCATGAGGGCCGTGATGCTGATCAGCGCCACGCTGATGACGTCCAGCCGAACCGCCAACCAGCGCATTGCACAGCTGAACAGATAAAAAGGAGCCTGGTTCTGATCCAACAAAACCTGGTACCTGAAGACAACACACAGTCTAGAGTTCAGGTTCTGGATTATTTTCTAGATTTCAAGATGGTCGGCATGGTTTTGGGTTCCAACCCTGACCTGTGGAGAAAGTCCTGGTCCCTGCCGTAGGCCTGCAGGGTGGTCAGGCCCTGGATGCTGGAGGTGATGTGGGACATGAAGGGGGACATGGTCACGTTTTCCAGCCGCTTCAGTTCTCGGATGAAGACCCTGGAGACGCTGTGGAGCACAGAGAAGAGCAAGACCAAAGGACCCACGGCCACCAGGAACCATGGGAAAACACAGCTGATGACTCCAAGGCAAAAGAAGACCAGGATCACGTTCTGGATGAACATCTCGGCCTGGAAGGGCAGACGGGTGTCCACTGAAGAGAGACAGAAGAAGTCAGGACTCGGTCAGGTGGTGGACAACACCTCAGACAGCAGTCTGGTCCGTTACCTTCATCCATGTCCTTAGAGAAGCGGTTAAGGATGCGTCCTGTTGGCGTCACGGCGAAGAACTTCATGGGACAGCGGAGGATCCGGCGGAAGAGCTCATCATGAAGCTTGGAGGAGGCACGAAGCGTCCCCTGAGGACACACAAGCAGATTCAGGACTGGGAAGAACCAGGAGGACCGGTCAGTAAACTGGACTAGACCAAAACAGAGCGGTCCAGACCAAAGACCCGGCTGGACCAGAAGCCATCTGACCTTAACAAAGGCGATGCCTCGGAGGAATTTGAAGAGCAGCATGACTCCCATGGAGGAGGCGTAAATGGCGACGTACTGTTGCATCATGGGATTGTCCTTCATGCTGATGCTCATTGCTGAGCTGTTGCCCACGGTTACCGTGGCGTTCTGGGAAAAAGAGGTATGGGAGTCAGAGGGGGAGGAGGAGACAGCAAGAGTCATGAAAGGATAAATGATGATGATGAGGAGGAGGAGGGGATGATGAAGACTCACCCCACTGCCCTGGTTGATCCAGTAGCTCAGCCACCAGTGACAGAAGGCTGCACTTCCCACGTTGAAGACAAACAGAACCAGGATCAACAGACAGGAACCGAAACCGCCGCACGCTGCCATGTAAATGCGAAACACTGGCCAGGCCACACCCCCACACTGCTGCTCCTCCCCTTCAGGGTCACATGATCAAACAGAAACTGAGAAGATTGTGGGTTTTTTTTGTTGTAATATTTAGGTCCAATCTCACTCCCTTCATTTGGTCCAAACCCTCCAGTTTGTGAATGTGAGGAAGTGGATTTGCTTTGACCCTGCAGACCTGACGTGTGGGCCACCTGGACGCTCAGGTGACCATGACTTCTCCAACAAAATGGAGCACCTTCCAGCCCAGAGGGGGCGGGTCCACTGGAGGAACATCACACCATCTTCAGAGAGGTGATAAACTAGGTTATCTGTTAAATCACTCTACAGATGTCCAAGTGGACCAGGTCCAGAAGTCCAGAGTCAGAGGAGAGTTAGAAATGGGTCGTTCTGTGCAACTCTGACTGATAACAGCTGGAAACGTTGAGAAGAAAACTCCTGTAAGAACGTCCTCTGATCCAGACTTAAATACCTCAGTTCTACTGTCTGAACCTGTCCTCAAAAACTAACGAGGTCCTGGCGTCTGAGTCAGAACCAAAATCAAAAGAACCACGAGGAACCAATGGTTTTAAACAGTGCCCCCATGTGGCCGAGGGGGTTAAAACAGGAGCTGATGAGAAGAACTCAGGATTCAGGTCTGAGACCTGAGAGGTTCTTCAGCTGGAACTGGACACATCTAGACCATCTGTAGGGGTTTACTGAGACATAATCATGGTTCTGTACCAGCTAGACCGTCTCAGAGGAGAACTGGTCCAGGACGGTCTCACACAGGTTTCTCTGATGACAACTGATCACAGTTCAGTTTTTAAAATAAATGTTTAAATAAAGTTTTATAAAACTTTTTTTTACCATTGTCCTTGACAACCAGTGTGTTCTTCTTCACTGATCCTGGTTTATTGTCGGCTGGTTTCCGCTGAGAGCCGCCGTTCTTCCTGCTGGGAGCCTGGGACACAGAGAAGGACAGATGGTTGGACAGCTGGACAGACAGGTCGATCGACAGGTAGACAGGTGGACAAACAGACAGGTGGACAGGTACCTCTATGACAGGTGTGTCTCCCAGCTGAAAGTGGTTGAACATGGCTGCATAGTCTCCATTCAGTTTCATCAGGTTGTCATGGTTACCCTGCTCCACTATACTCCCCTCTTTCATCAGGATGACATCATCACAGTCCACCAGGTACTGTGCACACACAAAAACAGACTGGTTGTCTCCATGGTAACCAGTGACCCAGCTGACTGAGGATGAGGTGTACCTGCAGCTGGTGAGTGATGAAGATGACGGTCTTGTTGCAGAGCTGCTTTCTGATGGCGTTGTAGAAGATGTGATTGGCCACGTGGGCGTCGAGCGCACTGAGCGGGTCGTCCAGGATGTAAACGTCCCGATCGCTGTAGAGCGCACGGGCCAAGCTGATTCGCTGCCGCTGTCCACCACTCAGGGTGGCGCCGCGCTCTCCAATCTGATTGGACGGGAATATGAATACATTAAATGTGTAAGAAGGAGTTTTCTGCAGGTAGCGAACATGTCTGCTGACCCCGCCCCCTCTGAGTACACCTGTTCATAGACCCCGCCCCCTCTGAGTACACCTGTTCATAGACCCCGCCCCCTTCGAGAGCTGCCACCTGCCCATGGAGGCAGATTCATGACTGATTATAATGGCAGGATGATAAAACTACAGCCCATCTTCATCATCTTCATCACCAATAGCATTTCCTTCATCATAATTATCACCTTCGTCATCATCATCATCATACCTCTGTGAGGTCGGCGTTGGGCAGCAGGATGAGGTCCGGTCTGAGACAACAGGTGCTGAGGACGGACTGGTACCTGAAGAGAGATACCAATTAGCCCACCTGCAGTCTTTTTCCTCCACAAGTGTGTCCTGCCTGTCTCACCTGTCCTCCTGGTACTCCTGTCCAAACAGGATGTTGTCTCTCAATGTTGCATTCAGGATCCAGGCCTGCTGAGCCACATAGGCCAGCCGTCCCCTGACCGCCACGCTGCCCTCCAGCACGGTCATCTGTCAGCACACCAATCAATAATCAATACTGATCAGCAGCAGGCTGGCAGGAAGACAAGACACTGCAGGTAACATCACCTGTCCCAAGATGGCCGAGATGAGGGAGGTTTTTCCACTGCCGACACTTCCACAGACCCCCAGCAGCTTCCCCTGGACGGATGGACACAGACAGACAGGTGGACAGACGGACGGACACAGACGGAAAGACACAGACGGACACGGTGGACAGACAGGTGTCAGCCATGTCTTCGGTCAGGCTCAGGTGTCTCTGCTGTGTGATGGATCTACCTGCTGGATATTCAAGTTAATGCAATGCAGGGTCCTCTGGAGGCGCAGAGGGGGGGCAGGAACAGCTAGGAGGGGGGGACAGGTGTCTTCGTCCCCCTCCTCGTCCCCTTCTTCTTCCTCAGGAGTAGAAGCTGTGCTTCTTCCACTCAGCAGAGAGCCGGCCTCCTGCAGCACACCTGGATCTCTGCACCTGAACATGGGAACAAAGCAGCAGCTGTTTGACCTGAAACAGATTTGTCAATAATCAATAATCAGAATGATTAATAATCAGCTCATTGCTGCAGGATTGATGCTTTTTACTTGTGCTTCTGTTGGTGTCTGCCAGCTGATCGGACACACGGACTGGCCTGGGCGCTCTGTCCACCGCCCTCCCATGCCAGGCTAGCATCACACATCTCCACGGCAACCTGAGGATCGCTAGGCAATGCTCGGACGCCTTCCACCTCCGGCAACAGGAAGAGACTCTGGAGATGGAGACAGGAATTAGATCAGACCAGACATTAGTTCTGCTCGGATTCACCGTGTTCCAGATCGATGACTTACCTTAAATCTCTCCACAGCCACCGAAGCTTCTGACAGAGATTTGACAGAAAACGGAGTCACTTTCAGGGCAAATGTCATGGCATTGAACACCGTCACCACGGTGAAGGCCTGGGGAGAGGGGAGGAGTCCACAGGAGTATCACCAGGTGGATGAGAACAGGTAAAAAAAGCCTTATCAGAGTGAGCACAGCAATGATATGAGAAGATGTGCTTTAGTTTGGTACCTGAGAGGCTGTGAGGTCGTATCCTAGCAACATGTGGGCGGAGAATGTTGCCACGCTGGCAATGACGACCACGATGGGAGCCACGCCCACCGTGATGCTCTGGAAGTAACCTGTAAGCTCCAGGATCCGGCGCTCCTCATCCCTGATCCCTGAAGGAAAAAACACAAACCCTATCAATCTACACCTGTGTTACCGTGGCGACAGGCTGCCCAGATGATGCTTTGAGGTGAGCACATACTCTGGATGTCGTTGGAGAAGGCTTTGACCCAGGCGTACATCTTGATAAACTTGATGTAGTTGAGGATTTCATTCATCTTCTGCACTCGTCTGTCAGTGATGGCCACGCCTTTCCTCCGGAAGTATGCCGTCAATCTGGAGCTGAACATCTGAGGATCAATACATCTGATCAATACACCTGATCAATACACCTGATCAATACAGTCTGACAGAATATCCAGGAAGCAGTGACCGTGGTGCGTTCAGGTACCAACCATGGTGGGATAAAAGAGGATGAAGACAGCTGATCCCAGCAGAGATGTTGGTCCCAGTAAGTGCAGGTTGTAGGCAACACCGAGGATGGCCACCAGGGGGCCCCCTGCCAACAAACTGCCCACTGCTGCAGCATCGAACATCCGCTGACCGTCACTGGAACACATGTTCACTAGCTGGAGGGAAGGGGGTCAAACAAACTGGACTTAGTCCTGAACCAGTCCCTCAATGTGAAACACACAAACCCACAAACCCCACCACCTGTCCCATGGACTTGTCTCTGATGCTCTTCAGCTTCAGGATCTTCTGGAAGGCCAGACTGAGGATGGCTCCTCTCAGTCTTGACCCAGTCCGGTAGTTCAGGGCCCAGGTCAGAGCCAGAGACCAGGACCTCATCAGCTCCATGAGGAGAAGCCCCAGAACCAGCAGGAGCCCGTAGACCAGGTCTGAGTCCTCCTGCTGGGTGTAGTCCAGGAGACGCTTTACCACGAACGCCTGGGGAAAACCAGGACAGCAGTTACACTGGTCATACTGGTCCCATACTGGTCATACTGGTCCCATACTGGTCATACTGGTCCATACTGGTTATACTGGTCCCATACTGGTCATACTGGTCCCATACTGGTTATACTGGTCATACTGGTCCCATACTGGTCATACTGGTCCCATACTGGTTATACTGGTTATACTGGTCATACTGGTTATACTGGTCCCATACTGGTCATACTGGTCATACTGGTTATACTGGTCCCATACTGGTAAGACTGGTCATACTGGTCCCATACTGGTCATACTGGTCCCATACTGGTTATACTGGTCCCATACTGGTCATACTGGTCCCATACTGGTTATACTGGTCATACTGGTCCCACACTGGTCATACTGGTCCCATACTAGTCATACTGGTCCCATACTGGTCATACTGGTCCCATACTGGTCATACTGGTCCGTAACTGGTCATACTGGTCCCATACTGGTCATACTGGTCCCATACTAGCCATACTGGTCCCATACTGGTTATACTGGTCCATATTGGTTATACTGGTCCCATACTGGTCATACTGGTCCCATACTGGTCATACTGGTCCATACTGGTTATACTGGTCCCATACTGGTCATACTGGTCCCATACTAGTCATACTGGTCCCATACTAGTCATACTGGTCCATACTGGTTATACTGGTCCCATACTGGTCCATACTGGTCCCATACTGGTTATACTGGTCCCATACTGGTCATACTGGTCCCATACTGGTTATACTGGTCATACTGGTCCCATACTGGTAAGACTGTTCATACTGGTCCCATACTGGTCATACTGGTCCCATACTGGTTATACTGGTCCCATATTGGTCATACTGGTCTCATACTGGTTATACTGGTCATACTGGTCCCACACTGGTCATACAGGTCCCATAATGGTCAATACTGGTCCCATACTGGTCATACTGGTCATACTGGTCTATACTGGTTATACTGGTCCCATACTGGTTATACTGGTCCTATACTAGTCATACTGGTCCATATTGGTTATACTGGTCCCATACTGGTTATACTGGTCCCATACTGGTTATACTGGTCCTATACTAGTCATACTGGTCCCATACTGGTCATACTGGTCCCATACTTGTCATACTGGTCCATACTGGTTATACTGGTCCCATACTGGTTATACTGGTCCATATTGGTTATACTGGTCCCATACTGGTTATACTGGTCCCATACTGGTCATACTGGTCCATATTGGTTATACTGGTCCCATACTGGTCCCATACTGGTCATACTGGTCCATACTGGTTATACTGGTCCCATACTGGTTATACTGGTCCTATACTAGTCATACTGGTCCATATTGGTTATACTGGTCCCATACTGGTTATACTGGTCCCATACTGGTTATACTGGTCCTATACTAGTCATACTGGTCCCATACTGGTTATACTGGTCCATATTGGTTATACTGGTCCCATACTGGTTATACTGGTCCCATACTGGTCATACTGGTCCATATTGGTTATACTGGTCCCATACTGGTCCCATACTGGTCATACTGGTCCCATACTGGTTATACTGGTCCCATACTGGTCATACTGGTCCCATACTTGTCATACTGGTCCATACTGGTTATACTGGTCCCATACTGGTCATACTGGTCCCATACTGGTTATACTGGTCATACTGGTCCCATACTGGTTATACTGGTCATACTGGTCCCATACTGGTTATACTGGTCCCATACTGGTCATACTGGTCATACTGGTCCCATACTGGTCCCATACTGGTTATACTGGTCCCATACTGGTCATACTGGTCCCATACTGGTTATACTGGTCATACTGGTCCCACACTGGTCATACAGGTCCCATAATGGTCAATACTGGTCCCATACTGGTTATACTGGTCCCATACTGGTCATACTGGTCCCATACTGGTTATACTGGTCCCATACTGGTCATACTGGTCCCATACTGGTTATACTGGTCCATATTGGTTATACTGGTCCCATACTGGTTATACTGGTCCCATACTGGTCATACTGGTCCATATTGGTTATACTGGTCCCATACTGGTCCCATACTGGTCATACTGGTCCATACTGGTTATACTGGTCCCATACTGGTTATACTGGTCCTATACTAGTCATACTGGTCCATATTGGTTATACTGGTCCCATACTGGTTATACTGGTCCTATACTAGTCATACTGGTCCCATACTGGTTATACTGGTCCATATTGGTTATACTGGTCCCATACTGGTTATACTGGTCCCATACTGGTCATACTGGTCCATATTGGTTATACTGGTCCCATACTGGTCATACTGGTCCCATACTGGTTATACTGGTCCCATACTGGTCATACTGGTCCCATACTTGTCATACTGGTCCATACTGGTTATACTGGTCCCATACTGGTCATACTGGTCCCATACTGGTTATACTGGTCATACTGGTCCCATACTGGTTATACTGGTTATACTGGTCATACTGGTCCCATACTGGTTATACTGGTCCCATACTGGTCATACTGGTCATACTGGTCCCATACTGGTTATACTGGTCATACTGGTCCCATACTGGTAAGACTGGTCATACTGGTCCCATACTGGTCCCATACTGGTTATACTGGTCCCATACTGGTCATACTGGTCCCATACTGGTTATACTGGTCATACTGGTCCCACACTGGTCATACAGGTCCCATAATGGTCAATACTGGTCCCATACTGGTCATACTGGTCCATACTGGTTATACTGGTCCCATACTGGTTATACTGGTCCTATACTAGTCATACTGGTCCATATTGGTTATACTGGTCCCATACTGGTTATACTGGTCCCATACTGGTTATACTGGTCCTATACTAGTCATACTGGTCCCATACTGGTCATACTGGTCCCATACTGGTCATACTGGTCCCATACTTGTCATACTGGTCCATATTGGTTATACTGGTCCCATACTGGTCATACTGGTCCCATACTGGTTATACTGGTCCATATTGGTTATACTGGTCCCATACTGGTTATACTGGTCCCATACTGGTCATACTGGTCCATATTGGTTATACTGGTCCCATACTGGTCCCATACTGGTCATACTGGTCCCATACTGGTTATACTGGTCCCATACTGGTCATACTGGTCCCATACTGGTCATACTGGTCCATACTGGTCATACTGGTCCCATACTGGTTATACTGGTCCATATTGGTTATACTGGTCCCATACTGGTTATACTGGTCCCATACTGGTCATACTGGTCCATATTGGTTATACTGGTCCCATACTGGTCCCATACTGGTCATACTGGTCCCATACTGGTTATACTGGTCCCATACTGGTCATACTGGTCCCATACTGGTCATACTGGTCCATACTGGTCATACTGGTCCCATACTGGTTATACTGGTCCATATTGGTTATACTGGTCCCATACTGGTTATACTGGTCCCATACTGGTCATACTGGTCCATATTGGTTATACTGGTCCCATACTGGTCATACTGGTCCCATACTGGTTATACTGGTCCCATATTGGTCATACTGGTCCCATACTGGTCATACTGGTCCCATACTGGTCATACTGGTCCATACTGGTCATACTGGTCCCATACTGGTTATAATGCTTATTTGCTTATTATGCATACTTATTTACTTTCATAGGTTTAACTCTCTTGCTGCTGTTCTCTCTCTGCCATCGCCCCCCCCCCCCCCCCCCCCCTTGTCCAGCTGGCCCGGATGGGGGGTGCCCTAAATTGCTAATGATATGTGCGGAGGAGTTAGGTAACCCTCTCCAACATGCCTTTAATGTGACTCTGTCTTCGAGGGGGGAATCCCTGCTCTCTGGAAAACATCATGTTTAATCCCCGTCCCCAAGAACAGACAATCCAAAGCACTGAATGACTTTCGTCCTGTGGCCATAACATCACAAGTCATAAAATCTCTGGAGAGGACAGTACTGCGACTACTGAAGCATGTACAGGATCCACTTCAGTTTGCATATAGGGAGAAGCTGGGAGTGGAAGATGCTGTCTTGTATCTTCTACACCGGACTCTTTCCTACCTGGATGAGGGAGGCTGTGCTGTGAGGATTCTTTTTTCGATTTTTCCAGTGCTTTCAATACCATTCAGCCCCCCCTACTGCAAGAAAAACTAACCAACATGGAAGTGGAACCGTACCTTGTCTCCTGGATAGACTACCTGACAAAAGACCCCAGTTTGTTATGATGGGAGACATGGTATCCAGTACCCTGATCAGTAGTACGGGAGCCCCACAGGGTACCGTGTTGTCCCCTGCTCTCTTCACCTCCTACACTGCTGACTTCCGGCACAACTCTGATTCTTGTCACATGCAGAACATGCGATTACTGCGTGCATCAGAGGAAATGAGGAGAGGGAGTACAGGAAACTGGTGGAGGACTTCACGGAGTGGTGTGGGAGGAACCAGCTACAGCTGAACACCTCAAAAACCAAAGAGTTGGTTGTGGATTTCCGAAAACAGCAGCCGTCTCTACAACCTGTCTGTAATTGGAGTGTGGCTATAGAGACAGTCACATCCTATAAATACTTGGGTCTCACCTTGGACAATAACCTGGATTGATCTAAAAACACGGATAACCTCTATAAGAAGGGCCAAACGGGGCTCTGCTTCCTGTGGAGGCTGGCATCTTTTAACACCTGCAGCACGCTGACGAACATGTTCTACCCGTCGATGGTTGCCAGTGTGCTCTTCTATGCTGTGGTCTGTTGGGGGGCTGCATCAGGAGAAAGAGCCTAAATCGGCTGAATAAGTTGATTAAAAAGGCCGGATTGTCGGTGGGATTGAAGTCAGTGGAAGAGCAAAAATTCTGTCCAAATTTCGCTCCATCATGGACAAAGCCACACATCCCCTGTACTCTGTCCAGAGGAGGAGCATCAGGACGGTGTCGGTCCGATGTGCCACGGACAGGCTGAGGACGTCCTTTGTTCCCTCCAACTCTCTGGAGGGGCGGGGTGAGGGAGGGGGCGGAGGTAAGGAATAGTGGAGGCGGAGCTTCCTGGCTGTAATATATGAGCGTGGACTTGTGATTTTATTATGATTGATCTTATTTTGTTTTGCTTGGTTTTTATTGATTGATTTTTAGCAATAGAACTCTTAACTTTATTTATTTATAATGTGTCAGCTTTTGTATGAGGCATGAGCATCTTATCTTATCCTGGTCATACTGGCCAGACGCTAGTTGTCCTTATTTACTGTGCTGGTTTCAAGCTTCATGCTGGTCTAACCTGGTCCTGTTTAGTCCAGCTGTAAAGGCCACACTGATCTTACTGGTTGGACTGGTTTGACTTACTGGGCCGCTGAACCCGGCCAGCTGAGTGACGGTGAGACAGAGGATGGACAGGAGGAGACGTGTCCGACAGAAGGACCAAACCACCGAGCACAGAGAAGCGTTTCCGCCCTTTGACCTCTGCTCTTCATCCCACAGAGTCTTCAGCCTGAACACACACACACACACACACATTTACTGCATGTGCACACACGCCCACGGTCAAGGGGGAGTGTGACATCACAGTTTGACATCACAGATATTGTCCAACCAACTACTGAGTAAACAAATTTATAAGTCCCACCCACCTCAGACTGTTGTCATGGCAACATTCTCTGTGTGACATGGGCCAGATGTCCTCCAATAGGAGCTTCCCTTTTTGGTGGGCGTGTACAGCCAGAGGAGTCAGCCAATGAAAGGTCATGAAGGAGAAAAGCCCCGCCTTGTCCACCGGATGGTCACACCTGAGGAGACACACACACCTGAGCTGTATGTGCACGTTTGTCTGGCCACCAAAATTTTAGGGTCCTGTCCAGACCGGAACATCTCTGAGTCCTTACCTGTCTCCATGTCCTCCAGCATTCTGGTCACTGTCTTTGGCTCCGCCTCCCTCAGGCTGGCAGTCAGCTGATATGTCCTCACCTGGACGTAGACCCACCTGGAGACACAGACACAGCTTCAGGTCCAGATTTTTTGGTAAATTCCACACAGTGGTCCGATGTGGATCAGAACCACCTCAGAACCTTCATGTCTGTCAAATACAGTCCAAACATTAAAAACCTCAAGTTGTTTCACACCCAGACTTCCAGAACTTCCAGAACTTCCAGACCCTTCAGAACCTCTAGGCCAGTGTTCCTGGATTGAGAGACACTGATCTAGAACCTTTAGAACCTCGAGGACCTCCAGTCTGTGGACGACCTGAGGACGGTCTCAGACCGGTTCTGAACTCTTACCTGCTGCCATGTTTACTTCCTGGTTCTGGTTCTTCATCATTGATCAGAGACAGAAATCAATAATCAGTTTGATCAGCTCAGGTAACCAAACTGGTCGCCACACCTGACATATAATCCTGCCCTCTGATTGGCTGTCAGGTGTAAGTTAATGGATATTAACCTATGGGTAACCATGGTAACTAACTGCAGGTAACCATGGTAACCTGCAGTTAGTTAGGTTCTGGGTTCAAATTGTTTTATATAAAAAATGCAAAACAATTTGAAACCCAGAGTTTTATATAAAAACCAGATTAAAACTACTGGAACCAGGATCAGAATCTGGACCTGGTTCTACATCAGGTCCAGGTCCAGGTTAATGCAGGACCTGTCAGTCAGCTGCAGCTCAGACACACAGACATACTGAGCACGTGCAGCTCTCACGTTCCTGCTGATGTTCCCACTCCTCACCTCCCTTCAATCTGCCTCAGCCAATCAGGAGCCTCTCAGCCTCAGCCAATCAGCATCAGCAGGGGGCGGGGCTTCATTATATAAACAGTTATGAGAGCATCTGCAGCTTTGTCCTGGTTTCTTCATTCTGAGGCACATTTTCACTTTTCTTTCTTAAACTTCTGTTCACTCTCGTATTGATCAGATCTCATCGATCAGATCGATCAGCTGATTATCTGATCCGACTGATCGAGGAGGTTCTCCAGCAGTGACCCAGTTCACGAAGTCCAGCATTTCAGACTGAGACCTGCAGCAGAACCGGTCTGTCTACCGGTCCTCCTCCCAGAACCATCTGCTCTGAACACTGAAGAACCTTCTGACTCTTATTCTTCCAGAACCACCGGACCGTTCCGGACCAGGGACCAGAACCCAGTCCAGTTCTAACCTGGTGCTGGTTGACCTCTGACCCGCTCCATCCACAGTCATGGTGGTTCATCTTCTGTCAGACCACATGGAGGCGTGACCTCTGACCCCGACTCACCACAAGGTCCAGAGAGCCTGAAGAGACACAAATAAAGAAACAAACAAACAAATAAACAAATAAAAGAAACAAACAAACAAATAAACAATCTGATAAAGAAATAAACAGAAGCTGGAGGTCCCAGTGGGTCAGAACCGCGGCGTCAGGTGGGAAAACACCTGAAGGTTCTCATGAACATCAGCAAACAAAAACCAAACATGGCTGAGGTTTGAGTTCTGCTGAGGTTCTGGTGTGACCCGAAACACACTGAGTCCAAGATGACGTCATTCCAGAACCTCCCTGCACAACAAGAACGTGAGCTCAGCGCACGGACCACAGATCCGGTTCGGAAGGGTTCTGCTCCCTCAGCGTGACGCTGGGGCAAAAAACCAACGCGTCCTCGCGCGCGCGCTCGCGTCAGCTGTTCTCACCTGTCCGTCTGTCCGTGTCCGCGGCGCGAGCACGGTCCGGTCCGGTTCGCACAGTCCCGCTTCAGCTCCGCTGATCTCAGCGGCAGTGAAGCTGCGGGTCGGTGAAGGAGCCGCGGGGCATCATGGGAGATGGAGTCACTGCGTGACGTCACCGTTGACGCAAACAGGAAAAACAAAACGTCCAAAAAAATGGATTTTTTTTTTTCATAATTATAATTTATTTAAATAATTTATTTAATTTCAGCCATTTTTTATTCATAATTTTTTAATCAAATCACAGAAAAAAAATTTAATTCAACAGAAAACATAACTACTCCTCTTCCTCCTGCGATGAAGAACATCAGTGTTACACGATATTTTAACCCACCATATCTGCTAGTTTCACACACACACACACACACACACACATTGACTAGTACTGTGTGTGTGTGTGTGCAAACTAAAGATTAACAACTATTTTATTTAAATGAAGTTGATCATTAGAGTAAAAATTCAGACTAGTTGAAGTTAGTTAACAGAAACTAGTCTACAACTCAACTAGTTTCACTGATCATGGAGCCGTTTGTGCGTTTAGTTATTAAATAAAAACATCCTGATCTGGAACAATCCACCTTCCCGAAAGACGTCTTTGTCCTTCATCTCCTGGTTTTTTCCGGTAGGACTGAACCGGAATAAAACTCCAGTAACTTACCCACATGGTCCAGTTTAACCAGGTTAAATATCCAGTCAGTGGTCCTGAGGAGTCCAGCAACAGTTTTCTCCCATGATGCATCGCTCTCCTCAGCAGCAGCACGCTGCTATGACAACCTCTGCGCCAATTGAGAAACACCTGGCAGCTTTATGTCAGCTGTTGCCATGGTAACTCCAGGTATCACAGCTCCTTGAGGATGGATTTTAATTTTTTTTATTTTGGCGTCCAGCTCAGAGTAAAAACCAGAACCAAAAACATGGACCTGGTTTCTGGATCGGATCCCTGGACTCACCAGGAGGAAGAGGAGGGTGGATACAGCTGATCATTAATCACCTTCAGATGGATCAATAAACTTTTAGTTTGATTTTAAGACTAAAATAACTGGAAAGTAGATCCTAGAACTCCAGTCCTCAGATCTTTACTGGCTTCCTGCTGTTAGTTTACAAAGACCTGAATGGTTTAGGACCAGAATCCATTCAGGATCTTCTGGTTGGTTATGAACCAGATCCCTCAGGTCATCAGGGTCAGGTCTACTTTGTTCCCAGAACTAAACGTGGAGAGGCAGCGTTCAGCTTTATGCTCCTCACATGTGGAACAAACTCCCAGAAACCTGCAGGTCTGCTGACTCAGCAGTTTTACATCAGAACAGCTGTTAATTCCCCAAACTGGAACTTTCTGGTTTATTCAGGATCTTTTGTTTTTACTCGTGTTTCTTTTAAAGCGCCGTTGCTTCCTGCAGCTGCTGCGATGCTCCTCATGCTGAAGGTGAAGCTCTGAACCGTGACGTAAACCTGCTTCATGTTCACATTCATCACATACCAGACCACAGAAACCAGTCAGAACCAGTTTGGACACGATCAGTTTATTTCTGTACAAACAAAAACATCAGAACCATCGATCCGCTTCAGACCCGAGACGGATACAGCATCTGGAAGACAAACAGGAAGTCACCATCACAATGAGACACAGGAAGTCACCATCACAATAAGACACAGGAAGTCACCATCACAATAAGACACAGGAAGTCACCATCACAATAAGACACAGGAAGTCACCATCACAATAAGACACAGGAAGTCACCATCACAATAAGACACAGGAAGTCACCATCACAATAAGACACAGGAAGTCACCATCACAATAAGACACAGGAAGTCACCATCACAATAAGACACAGGAAGTCACTTTCACAATGAGACACAGGAAGTCACCATCACAATAACACACAGGAAGTCACCTTCACAATAAGACACAGGAAGTCACCATCACAATAAGACACAGGAAGTCACCATCACAATAAGACACAGGAAGTCACCATCACAATAAGACACAGGAAGTCACCATCACAATAAGACACAGGAAGTCACCATCACAATAAGACACAGGAAGTCACCATCACAATAAGACACAGGAAGTCACTTTCACAATGAGACACAGGAAGTCACCATCACAATAACACACAGGAAGTCACCTTCACAATAAGACACAGGAAGTCACCATCACAATAAGACACAGGAAGTCACCATCACAATAAGACACAGGAAGTCACCATCACAATAAGACACAGGAAGTCACCTTCACAATAAGACACAGGAAGTCACCTTCACAATAAGACACAGGAAGTTGTGTGTCTGATGGATTTTAAATGGCCTTTTTATCTTCAGAATCAACGTCGCTGTTCTGGTTCAGTCTGTAAACTACAGCAGTAGAACCTCCTGACCCGGTTTCATCTGGAACCAGGGTTCTGTTGTCGGGGTCAGTCATTACAAGTGACTGTCAGGGAAAGTGTTCGAGGTCTGCATTTCCTCAGAAGTTTTCTTAAACAGTAGAAAAGAAAACCAGAACCAGGACTCATTCTGGACCTGTCAGAGACCACCTCTATTACAGAACTGGAGGATCCCCTGATCCGGGTCAAAACTAAGATGGAGATCTGATGATGCTTGACAGATGACATTTGAACTGGTTGGAACCAGCTGGTGTGATGGAACCAGAAGCAGCAAAGGATCATGGGTCAGAACCAGCCTGAAGGGGGAGATGAGGTCTAGGTCTCAGAACTTCATGGTCGGTTCTGGTCCGAGAGTTTAACATAACCAAAAGAACCTCCTCAGTTTGGTCTCAACATGGCCTGATCCATTTAAAGACGACCTGACAGAAACTCCATCAGGGCCACCAGCCAGAGGACCTGCTCTGATTGGCTGTTCAGCTCAGCTAATGGGTGCGCTGGGGTGGGTCGGGTGCCTGGGGTGGGTCGGGTCCCCGGTGGCCGCCAGTTTAGACCGGCCAACCTGCTTAGACCAGAAAAAGCTGGTTCTGAACGGGAACCAGAAAGAAGCAGTTCTTCTTCATGAACTGTGATGTCATCAGTGTGAGACGCTGAACTCCGCGTATCGGCAGACCGACGCGTCACCGTTTCCTTCAACATAAAGCGGGTCCGGACCAAAACAATCCTCTTTAGATGAACGGGGACAGAGACGAGACTCAGACGGAAGCTGGACGTGGTGTCTCATGTCCATCTCTGGAGCTGCTGGACAACCACCACAGAAGAAGAATCTGAGTGAAGTTCAGATGGGCAACCGGAGATCGATCACTGGAATCAATCATTCAGATCAGTGGTGGTGGTGAAGGGGGGCCCGGGGCCCCGTTCACAGGTTTTCCTGCTCCAACACACCTGATTCACATTTATGAGTCACTGCAGAACCGTTTGAATCAATTCAAACTTTATTTATACTTTTTATGCTCGGGCAACACAAAGTGCTTTACATGAAAAACCAAGTCTTCCATATTAAAACAAAAAGAAACTGCATAACGGGGGAGAAAGAAGAAAGAAACGCAGGGACACGTATTTATACACGCATAGCATACACCCCCCCCCCCCCGAGCAACCCCCAACCGACACACGACTCCTTGATTTCTTTCTCTGTACTAAAGTAGTATAAAAACACTAAGAGTAAAAACCATCTGGCTTTATGTTGCTGTGAGGAAACAATATCATGGGGATCCATCCACACCAGGAGCCAGTCCACCCATGTCCTATAGAGGCTGCCGTCACGACAACCACCCGATCAGGACAGACCGGGGCTACACCACAGCCATAAGGCTGCCGTGTAGGGCCCCGGCCACCCAGACAAGGGCGATCACCGCAGCAGCAGCCCCAGACTGAGCAGGCAGAGCCCCCGGCGTGGAGGATCCCCATGAAGTTGTGTTTGAGCAGGGAAACACGGAAAACTTGGGTCCCTCGAGGATCAGGGTTCCCCACCACTAACGTAAGGCCCATTTATGATCTACGCACAAGACGGAGCAGTACCACCACTGAGCAGAACAGCTGACATGGGACCAGAGAAGAAGAAGAGGATCAGGGCGGGAACAACAAAGCAGAAGAACCATGACGAGCACAACACCTGTAGAAATTGTGCGAGCTTTTGAAAAAAAAAAAAAACAAACAAAATGTGCGAGTGTTTGGGGCGTGTTGGAAACAACACAGCGACGTAAAGTTCTAGAACGGTCCAGCCAGGTCAGGTGAGGGTCCCACAGCAGGTCGGACCGCCACTGGGCGGCGGTGTTTAGACCAGATGCCTAGCATGGCATCATACTAGCACGACAACCACAGAGGTGATGCTGCGAACAACGGAGGCCAGTCGGCAGCCGGTTCTGCGTTGGTTTCTTGTACGGACGACGCGCCGCACTGTATGACCTACTTCCTGTTAACATCCACCTGATCCACGAGCTCAACAACAACGCTGTTTCACGCTTGATAGATGTCCGTAGCTCCGCCCTGAGCGTACCGTAGCATTGTCCTGCTGACCTACAACTGAAACGGGTCCATAAATGGTGCGGTTCGGTTGTATGGGCCTCTTTTATAAAGGACACACACAAAACAGCGACCGGACCGAACCACTCGGTAGAAACGGGGCTTTATGGTGACAGTTTGGATAACTGATCATCTAAAGCAGAATGACATGGCATCGCGTCATTGGCTGTTCTGTACTCATGTCCGACCCGGGTCAGGCCAACAGCGTTCACTGGACGTCACGATGTACCGACGAGGAAACGATGGATAGTTTTGTTTTAAAGAAAACCGACGAGGCGAACCGGCATCTAGAAACGTCCGATTTGTTTCCACTGCTGTGCTTTCATGTAGCTGGAAGCAGAATTCAGTTATAAGAAGAGAAGGAACGAAACTAACGGACAGACGAACGTTCGGGCGCCGCTGTGATGCTGGAACACAGAAAAACCACCGTCCATCAAATCCACATTTCTTCTTCATCATCCTTCCAACAAAGTCTGTAACACGAGTCACACCGACCCCAGCTGCTCCATGTTCACCTGAACCAGCTGATCAGTCTGAGGTTCTACTGAGGTCCTGCTGAGGTTCTACTGAGGTCCTGCTGAGGTTCTACTGAGGTTCTACTGAGGTCCTGCTGAGGTTCTACTGAGGTCCTGCTGAGGTTCTGCTGAGGTTCTGATAAATCTGACTGAGCAGAGACCAAATGCAGAAAACATGGGAACTCTTCAGAGCAGCTTTGAGATGGAAACAGAAGCACACTTTAATTCATTTTTTGAAGTATGGGAGAAATGGACCGGACCTCCCCACCAGAACCTCCAGATGACTAGCAGAACATCCTGAGATCTGAGTTTTAACCCAGTGGGTCAGGTTCTGCGCAGCAGCCTGTCTGAGCTTCACATAAACACCACTGCAGCGTAATGGGTCAGACATTAGTTCACCGACCCGTCACAGGACGACCCAGAAGGTTCTGACTCACCACTCTGATCCGGTGTCCGATGGCCTTGGCTGGCAGGTTGCTGCTGAACTTGGCCCGGACCATCCCACTGTTCCCGTGGGCCCGGGTTACTTTCCCCCAGATCACCCGGGTCTTGTTGGGCTTCCCACCAGGCGTCACGGTGTTCCTGCAGACAGACAGAGCCAGGGTCAGCTTCAGAGGTTCTGCTGGGAACGAGCGGGTCAGAACCAGCGGCCCGTCTCACTTCTTGGCCTTGTAGACGTAGGCGCAGCGTTTGCCCAGGTAGAAGTCCACCTCGTCGCGGCTGTAGCAGCCCTCCACCTTCAGCAGCGCCGTGTGCTCGCGCTGGTTCCTCAGACCGCGCTTGTAGCCGGCGAAGATGGCCTTACTCCACAGTCTGCCAACAGGGACACGCTCAGAACCAGAACCAGAACCAAAACCACACACATGCACACTCAGTCACTTTACCTTCCAGGCATCGTCGTCCTCTTCAGGTGAGTTCACCTGAAACACACACATTACAACCGTGATGTCACAGAAACAACTGTGATGTTACACATCACGTCAGAAGATGATCTGAATTTGTTCGTGTCTAAGTTCTGTTCGGTTCCAGTGATCCGGGTTCGGTTCATTCCAGACTGGACCGGCGGCACCGGGACCTGCCGGGCTCGCGCCGCAGGTGGAGTTCTGGAACTTGAAGACTGCACGCGGACACCGGGGACACGCGCGCAGGTTGGACTTTCTGCGCTCAGCAGAATCCTCTCTAACGCTAACGTTGCTAACACCGGTTCCGTTCTGCTCATTACGGCCTTGTAGGACCATCTGAGTCACCGGGTTCTGTTCCGCACCGCCTTAGGAGTCCGAATCTCAGCTGGACTCGGTACGGTCTGAACTTCGCTGTTAGCCGCCGTTAGCTTCTCCATCCGCTACGAATCTCAACCATCACGTCCTCCGGCGTGGACATAAAGACCCCGGAGGACAGAAGAGACTCTGGCCGGCGCGCGGGGATGATTATCGGTCAGAGAAAACCCGGATTAACACTTAGATTGAGGACTTTTCTCAGACATGTTGGGTCTTACCTGCTTATGTCCACAGAGATGGAGGAAAAGAAAGGCCGAAAGGAATGCTGGGTAATTAGTGTGAACAGAGGTGGCCGCGGCGCTGCCTGATCAAAATGTCTCCATTTATTCCACTAAAAACCTGTTAAACTAAAGAGGCCAAAGCGTGTAAAATAATAACTATTTTTCAGCTACATCTTTATATTCTAGATTTATTTCTAAATCGGATTTCTTAGAAAATGCAGATTTTGTTTTGGTAAAATTTATAACAGCTTATTTTTTCATACAAATTCTTCTAATTTATTTGCTTGATCGTCTCACATTTGTTGTTTTTATGCTGAATAAAAACATATTTTTTGTCTATTTAGTCTCATTAAATTATCAATACAAATTATTTCTATGGTAGTTTATGTATTTCTAATTTTAAATGTTATTTAATCAATTATAGTTCCCTTTTTTTGCCACAATTAAAAAGAATTAACTTGAAAACAAAAGACTAACTTTAGAAGGAAGTAATACTTTTAGATTTTTGCATTTTCCATTTCTGTAACATTATTTTTATTTTATTTATATCTGTCAGATTTCAGTTTTATTTACCACTTTAAGGTGTGAAAGATGTTTTTTATGTGATTTAACAGAAACTTTAGTTTTGTTGTAATAAATTTCATTCCTCTTAGTAATACCTCAAATAAATCTGCTTCATCTCACATGTACTCTGTAATTATGTTAATAAAAACATTTTCTGTCAACTTGTTAGTATTAAATTGTACATAAAATATTTCTGTGGCCATTTTTGTATTTTTCTATTAGAAATAAATGTGATGATTTTTTTTTAGGTAAAAACCTGATCTAAAAGAATTTTCTGTTTGGATGCATTTGTGTTGAAATCTTTAAATTTCAACATGAGAACTGAACAGGTCCAGTTCTGGACTGGGTTCTGGTTCTGGAGACTGAGGATGTTTAAAAGAATAAAAACCCGACAGACGTTTCAGATGAATGTTTAATGTTTTTCAGATTTTTCTACAGGTTTCATCCAAAAATAAGTGAAAAAATTTTTCGTCCTCCTTTAAAAGTGGTGGAATGTCCTTTAAAAGCAGCGCGTCACATGACCTACAGGACCCTCCTCTCCTCCGTCTCTAACATCCATGTCCATCCAGGTCACGCGAAATCCAACGTCTTGGTTTTAGTTTCTCTTCCCATCAGCAAAGGCAATGAGGCCTGGAGGCCAGCCGGAACCTCGGGCCAGGCCTGGAGGCCAGTCGGACCCTCGGACCAGGCCAGCCGGACCCTCGGACCAGGCCTAGAGACCAGCCGGACCCTCGGGCCAGGCCTGGAGGCCAGTCGGACCCTCGGACCAGGCCAGCCGGACCCTCGGACCAGGCCTGGAGACCAGCCGGACCCTCGGGCCAGGCCTGGAGGCCAGTCGGACCCTCGGACCAGGCCAGCCGGACCCTCGGACCAGGCCTGGAGACCAGCCGGACCCTCGGACCAGGCCTGGAGACCAGCCGGACCCTCGGACCAGGCCTGGAGGCCAGCCGGACCTGTATTTTAGATTTCTGTCTGAAAAGTGCTGAGTCAGCTGAAGTGAAGAGGTGGAGTGAGAACAGGAGGAGAAAATAACTCCTTGAAACAATCAATTAGGAGTTGCCATGGCGACGTAACCTCTGACAAACTGCATCGCCATGGCAACACACAGGTTACAGCCTCATATACAGAAATATCTATGTATGTATATATTTACAGGATATATGTGGAGCCAAGCCACTCGTCAGGTCAGCTTTTCAACATGAAAAATGTCCCGGCGCGACCTCCAGGCTCAGGCGTGTCTCCACGTGAGGACCACCCAGGTGATCAAAGAGCCTGACACCTGCAGCCGGGTCACATGATCCACCTGAAGCCTCCATCAGAGCAACAGAACAAACAACAACAGCTGACCTTATGAAAATTAAACACTGTACAAAGAACAAAACACGGGTCCGTCTGTCTACTGGACCCATGGGTCCTCAAATCCTGCAAGTCAGAGTTCAGGGTTCATCATCCTCATCATCCTCATCTGGTGCCCGTCAGAAAGAAACTGTAAGAACGTCCGAAGTTCCTGCTGGGATCTGATGGAGACATTAAAACCTGAGCTGAGAACAAAATTTATGGTACACAAAACCCTCCATCTGACCAGTTTTGGTACCAGTCCTGGTACCAGACCAGTTCCAGTCCTTTCATATTTAAGTAAACCAACAGGTTCCAGTCAGAGCTCTGAGGTCCTCCACCCAGCAGCTCCTGGACTCGTCTCCAGACGTGACGGATCTTTCTGGGCGTCTGCCCCAGACCTGTGGAACGGTTTGCTAAATATAATAAAATCCTGATTACTAAACAAAGTTTGTTTACTATCATTAGTGTTTAGCATTATTAGAAGACTGAACTTCAACATTTATCCCAAGACAGCTGCAGTAGTGTTTGAGACCACTGACAGTACGCAGCGTTAGCTAAACTTAGCTTAGCTGAAGACGCTAACTAGCAGACGGTTCGTTAACAGTCTAAAAACTTATCAACTTACTTCAACACAACTTAACCAGCTTTAGATGTCTTGAAGCTAACTGTTACTAGAACTGTTAGCAGAGTTAGCATAAACACAACATTAGCATTTAGCTTCTTCCCTCAATGTAAACCCCTGCCAAAAGGTAGCCGCATTAGCTTGAACCATTTCCATAATACTAGCAGCAGCAATCCAGCTGCTATTTTAAGCTTCTCCGTATCATTAGCAGAGAGCTTCTCTACTTTTATTTTTAAGTTAGCAAGTACAGCTAATGTTCACAGATAATGTAAATTAGCATTTTTATATTGCAGCGTGTTTTCAGCAACAATTATCAAAAGTTAGCGTTTTGGGGCTCATATGAATCAAGCTAAGAATGTTAGCTTGAAGTTTACATCAACAGGAATTAAAATCTTTGTTAACAGTGCCTTTGATTTGTACTCGGAAGTCGAATTTTTCCAGTTGGAAATACAATGTGAAGTCTGATATCCAACTTGGAAAGCGCGGCAAACCCACCGACCCCGACTTCAGCCGGACTTCCAACTCTGTCGACACAAACGTTTTTATGATGCATTCCAGTTGTCTTGGAATTCCGAGCGGTGGGCAGATGGAGACGTCAGCAGGTAGATCAGAAAAACAGATGCCTCCAAAGAAGCCAATTTGTGAGCTTCTACGAAACCGTATAAAACCTAGAAAATCACAAGCCTGTTGTAAAAACGTCGCCGTGAGAACAGCAGCCAGTTTAAACCACATGTTGACGTGATTTTCTGCGAACAAGCCGGCTTAACAACATAATTATCAATACCGACTCATTGCTGTTTACACATGAAGAGTTTTAATAAAGACAACCGTGGACTGACTAAACGGGACAGGGAGCAGCCATCTTTAAATCTGGAATCTCGGGGTCCTTTGAACCTTATGAATTTACCATTTGGAAAACAAGATCACTTAGTGGCAAAAATAATCCTTGGAATGCCGAGGACATTTGGAACAATCCAAATCATTCCAAATCCCACTTCCGAGTCAAATCGAACGCACCGTAATATCGTCGCTTTTAGCAGCATGCTAACTGTAGCTTGTTTGCTTCAGAAATGTTATTTCAGAACAAGTAATTTTAGCAGGAAGCTGCTGTAGTGTTAGAAAGTGTGCTATGATACCATGTTAGCTTTGTTAGCATTTAACAGTAGCTGTGTTAGCTAAAGGCTAATTTACAAAGCAAACTTATGTAATCTGGTTTCAAATATATTAATATTGAAATAAATAATATGTTCTATTATCTTTGTTTTAATAATTTGTTAATCAATATTAAACTAAAATCTGGAACAAAGCTCAGAAATATTGTAAACATGCATTTACAAAGAAAAAAAAGGAGGTAATTATTGTGATTATTTCTAGATAAAACTACTGATGGACGGTAAATAAGGTCGTCAGGGCAGAGAAAGAAAACACACACACACACACATTATATATATATATATATATATATATATATATATATTTATATATAAAAACACATTTAGCTCTAAACATTTTTCTGTTTTCCTTAATATTTTGTCCTCATCTTGTTTGTTAAAAACAAACATCTCAAAAAGATTTAAACGGTTTAATGTTTAAATCATTAATATGTGCAAAAAAAGCCAAGAATGAAGATTTTCTGTTTCCTTCGTTAAAAACAAAACATCCCTGAATCTCATTTAACGGGAATCTTAACGGTAACCGGCGGCGACCACGAATTTCCATCTGAAAGATATTTAGTTTCTACCCCAGAAGCCAAACAGCTTCCAATTACCAGAAATGATCAAAGATTATTGTCTGGTATCCTGCTCACCTGGAAAACATTCACACCTGAGACAAGTCCAGGGACTGGTCACGCGACCTGTGTTCAGCTCCGAACATGTCTCCATCAGAACCACATGCTGGTTTATCAGTTTTCTAACGGCTGCATCTACCTGACGGCTCACCTGTCGGTTCAGTACGGAAGCCTATTTCTGCCAGTTAAAAAATAAATAAATAAATACAGTTAAAAGAGAATAAATTAAAAAAAAGTTAAAATTCAATTTAAAAACACAAAAATCTGACTTTTCTGTCCTAAAATTCAGTTAAAATGTAATAAAAGGATATTTAAAATCTTTTACTTTTTCTTTCATTCTTACTCTAAACTTTTCTACTGTTTTTTCTTTGAGTCGCTTTTTAAATAAAAAGATAAAATTACAAAGTTTAACTGAACATCTGCAGTCAAACTTTTTGTCGTCGCTTTTTATTAAAGGTCAAAAAGAGTTCAAACCGGGACGAGGACGTTAAGTCCACTCTGACCGGGTCCGAACATGCAGCAGAACCAAACATGGATATTTTCTTTCCTAAATCTAAGCTATGTTTGCATCTTTATTTTCTCTCTTTCTGGCAGATATGGGCTTCCACACATCATTATTTAGTCTCTGACATGGACCAATAGGAGCGCAGATACTGTAACCATGGCACCAGTGAAGACCAGAACCCCCAGATGGGCGGTCCCGTTTTTTTTTATAAACAAATGACATAATTTGTTTACATTGTCAGGTTGTGAAGTACAGCGAGCTCTGATTGGCTGATTTACTGCAGGCAGCGATCTATCTAAATGGTGACAGAGGGTCCGGGTCCGGGTGTTGCCATGGAGACAGACTGTCTGGGCAGGGCCAGGCTGATCAGCGCGCTGACTGTTCCGGCCACCTGGGGGAGCCCTCGCTCCTCCAGGATGTGAAGAGGAAGACACAACTGACTCTGCACACATACCACAGAAGAAGACACGGAGGGGGGGGGGGGACAACGGAAAGTTGGGTCAACAGATGGTAAATAAATTAAATTAATGGATAAAATAACTGTAACCATGGCAACACAAAAGAAAAACAGCAGCAGAAGTAAAAGGAAAGTGGTGGAGGAAAAAAAAGAGACAGGTGGAGGTGTGTCAGCAGCTTCCAGCTCTTCTTCATCATCTGGTTCTGGTCCTGGACTTGGATCAAGTCTTACCAGCTGGATGTGAGTCAGAAACGACACCAAGCCCAACTGGTTTAATCGACTTTATTCAGAGCTCAGAGGGAACACGAGGTCCAGTCTGAGGAAACTTCTTCAGATCTCGTCTTGTTTCAGGACTTTCTGGACCTGGAACCAGTTTTTAAGACAAAAACAGAACCCTGTACATGTCCACCTGAACCTAACCCGGTTCGCCCCAGAACCCGCTTAGATAGGACCTTGTTCACTCTTTGGTGCGAAGTTCTCCTCACAGTTAAAACAACACCGACCCAATATCCAGAACTTCTCTGGACCTGGTCCTGGTTCTGGGGCTGCATGTCGACATACTCCATGTTGAAGACGAGGAAGAACTGATTTTTGGTTCAGTTCAGGCAACATGGCGGCAAAAAAAAAACAGAATTCAGACGGGCCAGAGTCGGGTCTGAACAGTAGAAAACACACACTCACAAACACACTCAGAGGTAAGGCACAGGGGGCGGAGCTTCAACAGGCAGGTAAACTTAGGGAGGAACCATCAAGACTAAATCTGAGATGATGGATCATTTGACTCACTACGATTAGGTCCATCACAGTCAAGACTCACAGGTCCAGGACCAGAACAACTAGTCCCAGTCAGGATCTACAAGTCCCAGTCTAGAACGTTAAGTCACACACTGAGGGTAGCAAGTCCCAGCCCGGACTAGTAGGTCCCAGTTAGGGATGTCAGGACTTTATGGCTTGAAACATGTCCGTGTTCAGTTCCTAAACAAAACACCACACGTTAAAACCTGGAACAGGTCAGATTTGGATGAGACAAAGCAGGGATCAGCAACTCTTCGGACAGGACACTGCAGGTTTTATATGTTTCCCTGTTGCAACACACCCGATCTGAATGAAATGGTTCTCTCGTTGCAGAGTTCTGCACCAGCCTCTTATTGAGGCTCACTCATTTGAATCAAGTGTCTTGCAGCAGGAAAACAACTAAAACCTTCAGGACCCGGGCATAAGAGGTCCGGAGGAGGTGATCCCTGGGATCAAGGAACAAGAAACGGATCCGGATCTGACTAAATGTCCTTGGATTCTGTGACGGGTGTAAATACACTCCTAGACGGAAACAGGGACCAAGACCTGGACAGAGTTCTGCAGAGTCATCACGGTACCACAACCAACATCAGCTGGGGGGATATGTGTCATGTGCAAATTTCTCCATCAAGTTCAGAAACGATGAAGGCCATCAGGAAATCTGACCTCAGCGCCGTGGATCAAGCTGATCAACTCTCTATCTGTTGGTTCTTGGCTGGAGGAACCAGAAGGAACAGATAGTCTTCCTAAAGGCCGTGGATCCACATCTTTTCAGGGAGCTTCAGAAGGTTCTGGAGGGGTTCTATGGTCTACAGGGCAGGACGTGACCAGAAGCAGATCCCGGTAGGGTTGTGTGGCCTGCGTGGCGGTCAGCGTGCGTTCAGGGTCTTGGGTCGACCTCAGACTCTGGGTGTCAGGTGAACGTAGATGGCACACAGCACCGACATGATGGACAGGTAAAAGAGGGCAAAGCCGGCCAGCTGCACCTGAAGGGAGGGGCTGAGGAGGGGTGGGGTCATGGAGAGCAACACGCCTAGAGTCCTGTAAACCCCGCCCCCTGTCCCCTGGAGGACATCCCCCACCGAACAGAGGTGGTCCTG
Organism: Melanotaenia boesemani; assembly: GCF_017639745.1. Lineage (NCBI taxonomy): Eukaryota > Metazoa > Chordata > Actinopteri > Atheriniformes > Melanotaeniidae > Melanotaenia > Melanotaenia boesemani. The sequence continues at coordinate 37,063,729 of NC_055690.1, read as the reverse complement.
AGTGTGAGATGGACACGGTGGAGGACATGGACGGAGGGAGAGACAGTCATGAGAGGCGGGAGGATGAGGGGGAAGAGAGAAAGCTGTTAGAGGAGGACAAGAAGCTTCAGCTGTTCCCACTGAACAACAAAACCATGACCTGAGTCTCACCCAGTTCTGATCCGGTTCTGAGGAAAACTGGTTTTGTTTTAGGTCCACAGTGTGTTTACAAACCCAGACCAGAACTCCTGGACCTGCTGAGGTGTGGAACGCTCCAGAAGCTTTGTTAACGAGTTCAGATCAGAACCTTCTGGAGAACTAAACTCAATCAGTTCTGCATGATGGTGCCAAGGAAGAGGAGGAAGACTCGGGTGTGTTTCTTACCTGAGGAACTCCAATCCTGCGACACGCCTCCAGGAAGTTTTCTACATTCCGTCGACATTTGGCCATGGTGAGTTTAGGCTGTGAGGGGGTCAAACAGACGGGGTTCAGCAGGCTGGAACAGGTTCTAACCTGTTCTAAACAGGTTCTCCTGAACCAGGACCCATCAGCCAACGTTTAGAGAACCAGAAAACTCACCACAGCAGGGGAGGGGACATGAATGCTGGGGACAGACCGTGGCCTCACGTGATTGGCCAGGTGGCACAGCACCACGCCGTCCGTCAGAGCTGCTCCCAGGTCGCTAGGCAACGACACCTTCAGGCGAGCCTCGATGTTCTGGACAGAAAAACAGACGGACAAGATGTCCCCCGAGCAGATGTATCAGGTGTGCAGGTGTGTACACCTGTACAGATGTAGTAGGTGTATACAGGCATGTCTGTACAGGTGCAGCAGATGTGGTGCAGGTGTGTACAGGTACAGCAGGTGGAGGAACGGACCTTTCTGAGCTGATCCACCAGCTCAGCATCTTCGCCAACCAGAGGAGGTGGAGGAGGAGGAGGCGGCTCCTGCTGGCTCTGAGGAGGTGCGGCATCTCCTGGTGGACAGAGAGGAACAGGAAGACGAATAGGAGTCAGACACCTGACAGGTGAAGCTGTTCTCAGCTCCTATTGGCTGAAATGTACTTATACACACCTTTCCTCTTGTCTTCTCTCTGGCCGAGACGGTACAGGAAGCTCTCTGGTCTCACACTTGCTGTCCGACAGGAGGCCACGCCTCCTGAGCCTGGGTAAGATGGCGACTGATTGGCTGAAGGAGTCAGAACATGTCAGGTCATACACAGGTAAAGGTAAGCAGAGGGATGATGTGAGTCATGTTGTTAAGCTTACCTGTTGGAGAGAGAGTGGCTCGGTCCTCCCCCTGCTGAGACACAACACACACAGTTACACACGGGTACACATCTGGACACACCTTAGAATCAGGTGTTTGCTCATTTAAGTCAACAGGTGAGGTGTGTCCGACTCATCACTGCAGAACCAGAACCGCCTGAAATTCTGCTGCTGAACCTGGTTCTGTCAGCAGGTAAAGGATTCAAATGGAACTTTACTGAGACTCTGATCAAGGACTGACAAAAACTGACACTGTGACGTCATCATCAGACAGCAGCATGCAGGTGGGCGTACCTGCAGCAGACAGGAAGAGGCGGAGCTATCAGAAGCAAGGGAGCGACAGTCGTCTGCAGACACAGACTAACGAAGAGGAGGAGGAAATAAAGAGATGAGGACAAAAAAAGAAGGTGGGAGGGTTAGGCATATGATAATTGATCACCAATATCGGATCAATACTGATCATTTCAGAAACTTTTCCACCATAAAATTTCCAGATTTTCTTGTTCATCTTTCTCCAGTCTGATCTGATCTAATCTGATCTAATACAATCTAATCTGATCCAGTATGCTGTAATCTGATCCGATTTATTCTGATCTGGAAAATACTGCAAATAGACCCTGAAAGAAGCTGTGGTCACCAGTCTGTGTAAGCCGGGTCGCCTCTTTACGGTGTTCGTGTGAGAGTCCAACTCAAACACCAGAACCCACTGACATGCAGAACAAGACAGAGAACCACAAAGAACCACAGAGAACCAGACAGGACCAAAGGCAGTGAGGATGAAGAGGACAGTGATGAAGATATGTAATGATGTGAGGAAGAACAAATGGAGAAAACCAGAAGAAGAGTTAGTTCAGGAAGCAGATTTCATCTACTCCTCCCTGAACCGCCACCTTATCGTGGTGGAGGAGTTTGTGCGTCCTGATGATCTTAGCAGCTATGTTGTCGGGGGCTTTATGCCCCTGGTAGGGTCACCCATGGCAAACAGGTGTCTAGAGGACGGACCAGATGAAGATCAAAGAACCCCTATGATGACAACAAACCATGGACCAAAGTTTCCCTTGCCTGGACGTGGTTGACTGGGGCCCCCCTCTGGAGCCAGACCTGGAAGTGGGGAGGTGAGCCTGTGGCCATGGGGCCCGGTTGGGCTCAGCCCGAAAGGGTGACATGGGCCTCCCCTCTTGTGCAGGAGGGGCCATAGGGGTCGGGTGCAGTGTGAACTGGGCGGCTGCTAGAGGCGGGGACCCTGGCGGTCTGATCCTCGGCTGCAGAAGCTAGCTCTAGGGACGTGGAACGTCACTTCTCTGGCGGGAAGGAGCCTGAGCTGGTGCACGAGGTCGAACGGTTCCGGCTAGATATAGTTGGACTCACCTCGACGGACAGCTTGGGCTCTGGAACCACTGTCCTTAGAGGGGCTGGACCCTCTTCCATTCTGGAGTTGCTCCCGGTGAGAGGCGCTGAGCAGGTGTGGGCATGTTCGTTGCCCCCCGACTTGGAGCCTGTACGTTGGAGTTTACCCCGGTGGATGAAAGGGTAGCCTCCCTCTGCCTTCGGGTGGGGGGACGTGTCCTGACTGTTGTTTGTGCTTAAGCACCAAGCAGCAGTTCAGAGTACCCACCCTTTTTGGAGTCCTTGGAGGGGGTGTTGGAGAGCACTCCTTCCAGGGACTCCCTCGTTCTGCTGGGGGACTTCAATGCTTACGTGGGCAATGACAGCGAGACCTGTAGGGGCGTGATTGGGAGGAACGGCCCCCCTAATCTGAATCCGAGTGGTGTTTTGTTGTTGGACTTCTGTGCTCGTCATGGACTGTCCATAACGAACACCTTGTTCAGACATAAGAGTGTCCACGTGTGCACTTGGCACCAGGACACTCTAGGCCGCAGTTCGATGATCGATTTTCTAGTCGTGTCATCGGACTTGCGGCCGCATGTTCTGGACAGTCGGGTGGAGAGAGGGGCGGAGCTGTCAACTGATCATCACATGGTGGTGAGTTTGCTCAGATGGTGGGGGAGGATGCCGGTCAGGATCTGAGGACCTTAGTGTGGAGGTAAACTCTAAGCCTGAAGCTTCCACAGAAACATTAGATCTGAGGAGGAACATGTGAACAGGCATGTTCCAGGGAACACGTCAGCAGGAAACAGAAGTCGTCTCTGAAGGTGGTTTCACGTGCCACCTGCCATTTCTGAGACCCTTCAGGCTGACCTACATCACCTGCTCTGTACTGATCTATAAGGTCAGAGAACATTAAGACTCTGAAGTTACATGAAATGTTTTTGAGTTTTAATCTGGTCACAGAGGAGCTTTCGTACAGTTTTCTGTCCTGCAGTGACAGCTTCCTGCCAGCAGAGGGAGTTACTGATGGACCTGCTGCCGACAGGCCTGTTAGAGGTGGGTTCATCAGGCTCATTGTCCTACACCGATCTACTGGGTCACATTCAGCACAAATGTTCTGACCCGCATGGATCAGTCTACAGTTCCATGGACACTGTTGTGTTAAACATGAAAACATCACACTGAGAGGAAAGAGGAGGGGGGCGGGGCTCTGACAGCACAACCACAGAGGATTGGTTAATGATGAGTGAGTGACCAGTGTGTTCATGCTGCCAGACTTGGGTCCAATCACCAGTTACTACCAGTAGGTGGTGCACATGTTTCAGGTGAATTCAGGTGGTCTCAGGTGTGTTCAGCGTATGGAACTGAAGAACCAGTGTAGAATTTAATTGATCTGATGTGGACTATAGAGACTTGTACGGATCCCGTCTAGTACCAGAGGGTAGAAAAAGAAGCCGTGGAAATCCGTGTGCACGGGTTAGTAAACTGCTCTCTGTTTAGCAATCCGTGCACGCAGATTTGCTATTTGCGTAAAGGGCGATTACCTGATTTTTGGGGGAACGCAGACCACATTAGACCAGGTCCTGATTAAAAACTACTTAAACTTTTCAAATCTGGACTGAAATATTCTAGTGTGCAGTTTCTTTATATCACAGTTTTTGATCTGTGAAACATTTGTTCTATTTGTGAAAATTCACATTAGGCTAAATTAATTAAGTTTTAAAAATCTTTTAACATGTGAGGAAAGGTAGGTACCCATAATCTTTAATGATGACACATAGCTGGACCGGTTACTGTGAATGAACACTGTTTTGTCTTCAAGTTGAGGTATAAATAAAGTTATCATAAACAGCCTGAACATAAGGGCTCCTCATCACTGATATTTATGGTGATCAAATATAAATCAGTGATTCCCATTTGCTTCTTTTAAATCTGTTAGTAGACCTTTTGGGGACGGGGCAACTCTTACCATAAAGAGGGCGGAGTCATCTGTGTGGGTGGAGCGTCTGGAGGGGCAGACATTCTGAACACACAAACATCACGGACAGAAAAACATTAACACGTACCGATAAGACATGATGGGTGTGGTCTGGAGACGGGGTGGGGGCGGGGCTACATGGTTGATGTCAGAGCTCCACGAAACGAACGTGATATAAGATCAGTTTCTTTATGGTGTTAAACCGGTTTGACTAGGTTTGGTCTCACCTCAGAATCAGAACCAGACTTCGTTGGACTCTGAGCTGATTTATGCTGAAAAACAAAACAATCACAAGTATAACTTATTAAACTGGAGTATAACTGGTTAACCGGGTTATAGCTGGTTAACCGGGTTATAGCTGGTTAACCGGAGTATAGCTGGTTAACCGGGTTATAGCTGGTTAGCCGGGTTATAACTGGTTAAACTGGGTAAAACTGTACCTTGGTGTAGCTTGTGTCTCTCTGCACCGAGCGGCTTTTCTGTCTCTCCTCGTCGTACCTCAGAGCGGCGAGCTGAGCCTCCCTCCTCATTCGCTCCACACCTCCTCTCTGACGACACACACGGACAAAAAGACACACTAAGTCCTCAAGCAGGACTCAGAGATTTCCTGTCTGACAGGTGAGAGGACTTACCTGGCAGATGGAGGGCGGCGTGACTCCATCGACCATGCTCCTGAGAGGCAGGTGGACAGACATTAGACGGACATGAGGACACACAGAATGTGGACTGAGCTGGTTTATTTGTACCTGCTGTGTCTCTTCGTGTCTTCTGTCCTGGATGGGCTGTTTTTTACAGGAGAACCCTGGAGACACACAGACAGGTCAATGTGGAGATATAAGTGACTCAGGTGTTCACGACCACCTGTAGACCTACAGGTGGTCTATTCCTACAGGGTTAGACCAGTCCTAGAAGTTGTCCAGGCCTAGAGGTGGTCCAGACCTACAGGTAGTCCAGACTTACTTGTGATCCAGAGCTACAGGTAGTCCCCTACGGTACGTCATCATGTAAGTGACATCACTGATCAGCTGATGAAATATCAAGACGTGTTACTGGTCAGGTGTGACATCCTGGGGGCGGAGCCTACCTCTCTGGTGATGCGTCTCTCGATGTACGCCATGAACTGAGAGCTGAGGCTGCTGCTGTCCCTTCCCCCTCCCCCCCTTCCTCGGCTCTTTGCCTCCTCGTCTTCCTCCACACAGCTGTCGATGAAGTCGATCTGCTCCAACTCCACATCTGGAGACGGACATGAGAGACAATGAAGATCTGATTCACAACTTTAAGCTGAGTTCAGAAAAACCCTCTCACATGTTCCATTAGTCAGCAGAGGTGCTCCTCCTCTGTGCTTCTGGTCTTTGCCGGTCTCGTTGGTTCGCAGCTCGGACAGCTCCTCTGAAGCCTGAGAGGACAGACAGCAGTCAGTCTTTACAGGTCACCTCTCGGTACAACGAGTAATAATATCCATTCTACTCAGTTAACCTAATCACCAGTTTAAACTGGTCGTCCTCCACTGGACTGTTAATTCATTCTCTGTACCGCTTAGTTCATTACGGGTTGCGGGTGAGCTGGAGCCTATCCCGGCATTAACAGGTTAGAGGCAGGTACACCTGTACAGGTCACCAGTCCATCGCAGGGCCGACACATAGGGACAAACGACCATTCACACTCACTCCTAGGGGGAATTTAGAGTCATCAATTAACCTAACATGCATGTCTTTGGACGGTGGGAGGACCTTCTTGCTGTGAGTGTGAGTGCTAACCACCACACCACCGTGCAGCCCCCTGGACTGTTTAGTGCAACTTAAATCATTAAACCTGAACATGGTGTTTTATCCAGATTATTAAATATAATCCTGACATATAAAATAGCTCAAAGTTTAAATGGGAACCAAAATTCAGTTTAAAGGGGAGCCCTACGGTACACAGACGCAACCCTGCGGTACGTAAACGCCGGCCCTACGGAACACAGAGCGAAACCCTGCGGTACGTAAACGCCGGCCCTACGGAACACAGAGCGAAACCCTGCGGTACGTAAACGCCGGCCCTACGGAACACAGAGCGAAACCCTGCGGTACGTAAACGCCGGCCCTACGGAACACAGAGCGAAACCCTGCGGTACGTAAACGCCGGCCCTACGGTATACAAACGCAACCCTGCGGTACGTAAACGCCGGCCCTGCAGTACACAGACGCAACCCTGCGGTACGTAAACGCCGGCCCTACGGAACCAACGATTTGGACATGTTGTCATGTCTCTCAGGCTCTGGGGGGTTAGGGTTGATCAGCTGTAATCAGCATGCCAGGTGGCTTCCCTGGAGCTGGCAGTGCTGCTCCTGGTGGTGGATCTTCTGGACCAACCATCGAGGAGGTTGATTAAACATTCCAGGACTTTATCTACCTCCTGAGATGTTTTCTAAGAAAGAAACCCTCTGACAGGCACGTTTCAACTGGCTAAAGAGTGTAATTTAATAAGTCAGGACCAGGCTCAGGTTTAAGGTAACGGGTCTGGTTGATCTGGTCTTTACATACACAGGTCATGTGTGTGTCTCTGACCTCGTTGCCCAGCCATCTCTTGTCTCCGCTGTCCACGCTGTTGAAGCCTGAGTCCAGCGCTCCATACAGACGTACCGGATACAGCTCGTCAACACTGAGGACCACAGCAATGCAGATCAATACCTGGAGAAACAGGAAGTGATGCGTGTGTGCGTGGGTGCGTGTGTGAGGTCAGACCAGGAAGTCAGAGGTCGTCTGTCGTACTCGGGCAGGTCCGGCGTGGTCTTGCTGGCCTCCAGGTTCAGGTATTTGAAGATGTGGACCTTCCCTTTGATGCAGATCTGCAGAGCAAACAGAGGACGGTAAAACATGATGATGTCACTTCCTGTGACATGACGATGTCTTCCCACGCACCTGTGCAGGCGGGTTCTGCAGCGGGTTGTTATCGAGGATGATAGTCTGCAGGTGGGTGAGTCGGCGGTAACAGACGGGGATGGAGGTGACCTTGTTGCAGGAAAAGTCCAGACGGACCAGAGGAAGCTCGGCCAACTCTGGAAGCAGAACACAGACACGCCGGTGCCGCCATGCCGGTCCGACGCCGTTCATCATGAAAACCACAACCCAACAACCTGTCGGTAACTCAGAGACCAGCTAATGCAGCAGCTAACCCAGTTAGCTAACAGATGCTAACCGTTAGCAGCCTAACCAGAAATCAGTCAATCAAGTTTTTTTCTACAGCACCTTGCAGCATTCGGGCTGACCGAGCTGCTTAACACCATCAAGCAGAGCAATACAATACACATTAAAATGAAGGAAATATAATAATAATAATATAAAAGAGGTAAAAGCATAAAACCGATAAAAACTAATCGATAACAAGGAAACAAAGTCCTACGAGCCAAAGGTCTTGTTAAATAAACAGGTATTTTTTCACCATGTTGGACCTGCTGCTGAAAAGAACAGATCCCCATCGCTTCCCCTGGACTGAGGCTCCTCGAACAGACGCTGACCAGCAGAACGTAGAGCTCTGCTGGGCTGACGGGAGGAGCGAAGCCATTCAGCGCTTTAAAAACACACAGCAACAAGTTCTACCGGATCCTGGACTGAACCGGGACCCGAGCAGAACTACCAGGACGGGAGGGATGTGTTAGTTTGGAGGCGAGCGGCAGAACTTTACCAGCAGCTCACAGAGGCATGGCGGCCTCCTCCAGACCACAGCGGCTCAGGAAAGGCTAAACGTTGGACATCAGATGAAGCTAAAAGAAACTTGTTTTCACAACAGGATCAACCTGAGTGGCCACGGTTATATGGTGTTTTTTTTTATTTGGAATGAAATATTAAACAGATTGAAAGTATTCTCCTTCACGCTTACAAGGTTTACATGGAAAACTCATTTAATCGTCTTTATTCTGCTTTAGATCTGGGAAGGGTTCAGATTGGACGGGGTGGACATGATGTCTTTCCGTCTACCGGAAAAAAACAAACTCCAGGTTTTCCTTTCGTCTACAACATGGACGACCACATAGCAGGAACCATTTGGCTCTGATGGTGGTTCTAGTCTTGAAGCAGCAGCTGGACGTCCTGCTTCACCGTGGCCAGCTGAGCAGGAGAAGGGAGGGAGAGTACCGCATCGTCATGGCGATGATCGAGGAATTATTCAGATTAAAATCAGAATAAACCAGCCACTTTAGGTTTAATTCAGAACGGCCATTTTCATTGGGAATCAGGTGTTTACAAGGTCTTTTTTAAAGGGGATTAGAGTTTTATTCTGAATAAAGGGGAATTAAAACTCTCATGTAAACATGTCCAGTTTCAGCCCCAGATTTTAAACCACCTGGATGAAATCGGGGCGAACGACAGAGACTAGGAACAGCGGTGTCTGGCTTCTCGGAGCCATCAAACTAAATCCATGCTGTCTGGTCGCTGTTCAGGTGGAGGCGTTTAGAGAGAGGCGGTGCTTAACGAGGAGAAGTGGGCGGGGCTGGCAGATCGATGTGCATGCAGCTGAAGCCACAGATGACGGTTCAGTCATCTCCTAAAGGCTGCATGTGTAATGAGAAGAGCCCCAGAATGGATAGGGAGAGATCCTGGGACCTGGCCTGGTTAGCAGCATCTTGGTAGCCGTGGAGACGGTCTCTCAGTACGCCCAGAGACACATGAAGCCGGTTCTTCTTCCGTCTGCCTTCTGGCTGTCTGCAGCGCCGTCTGATGCCCGGTGGCGTCATTAAACCGGGCGTCTGGCTTCGTTTTAGTAGACAACCGTTTTAGAGGCGCGATGGAGTCCAGGATCTCTCAGGACAATGAGGAAAGACCAGCCCTTCACTGGGATGTAATTCAGCAAACTGCCCTGCTGTGGACGCGGTGGTAGAGCGGCGAAGATGCGCCGGAACCATAGGTTTGATCACAGGGGAGGAGCAGTAAAGTCAAACATGAAAGCGAGATGATCTGAAATACACATGTCCCAAATCTCTGTAACGGATGTAGGAAGAAAGAACTTCCTTTAATCTGGAGGCAGCCTGTCGCCATGGAAACAGATCTGGTTTGGCTGCTGGTGGACTCAGAGTGTGTGTTGGTGTGTTTACCTGGAGGCAGTCGGACCAGGTGGTTCCTCCGGATGTTCAGGTCTCTCAGCGCCTCCAGCTGACCCATCTGAGACGGTAACGCCTGGATCTCGTTACAGCTCACGTCCTGACAGGTGACAGGTGACAGGTGAGGAAGACCTGGTCAGGTGACCTGACCTGAGAGGAGACGGAGGATACTGACCAGCTCTGTCAGGTGTCTCAGTCGACCCAGTTCCTCGGGTAGAGAAACCAGCTTGTTGTTGCAGGCGATCAGGACCTTCAGGGGGAGGCTGCAGACCACTGGGGGGAGGACCGCCAGCTGGTTCCGACTGAGATGGAGAGACAGGTGAGAAACACCAGGTGTGTTACCTGTACAGCTGACTGACTGCGCTGATGTCACAGAATTATTCATTTATTTTTAGTAAGAATGTGCAGACAGAGACCGTAAAACAAACGTTTCATTTTCATAAGAAACGATCTGGAGGAACTCAGATTAAAGATGACAGAACCACATCTAACGCTGCACTTATGGAGAGGTCAGAGGTCACTGTGTGCACAGGTAAGATGGGAACGTTGCCCCTAGCGACGGAAGTAGGCAGGTATGACGCAGGGCTCCAGACTGCAACCATCGGTCGTATTTTGTGACTAAAATGTGAGAAATGTGAGTGAATGTTTCATCGTCTCTACAGCGGTGATGAAACATCTAGCGGTCTTTTTCTTGTAGGAGTTATAACAGAATTTATTTAGTCTCTAACAACCTTCTGCTCCCTCTTCAGCCCCGTAGTTCACAGTAAAAACAGATTAGCTGCTGGTTTGCCTCAAACTAACTTCAATTCAAGAAAAGGAGACGAACACCAACGAAGAAGACGACAGCCAATGAGTGTGTGAGCGGGAACGAACGAGCACTGTGATTGGCTAATGTGTGGAAAGAGGCGGGTCTTGGGAAATTTATTACCAGCGTAGCGACTTTGTGGTTGTATTTAGTGAGTTTTCAGACCCTCTAGCGAGTTTTTCTGGTGTTATTGGAGACTTTTGGAGACGGAGGTGAATGAAGGGAGTTTATCTTCCCAATGAGGAGCGGTGCACATTGCACCGGTTTTAGAATCACTGCATTGGCTCCCCGTGTGTTTCAGGATCAATTTTAAGGTTCTCTTACTGGTTTTTAAATGTCTTAATGGTCTTGGGCCTTCTTATCTTTCAGATTTGCTTTTACCTTATGAACCCTCGCGGCCCCTGAGGTCTTCCGGTACTGGCCTCCTGACTGTACCTAAAGTCAGGACACATACTCATGGAGAGGCAGCTTTCCAGTGGTATGGTCCTCGTCTGTTTAACAGCCTGCCGGAGGAGCTCAGGGCTGCAGAGAATGTTAATGTTTTTAAGAGCAGGCTCAAGACCCACCTTTTTAATTTAGCTTTTACTTAATATTTATTCATTTTATTTTTATTTATTCCCCTAGCCTATTTATTTTTCTATGTTAACCCATTTTTATTTATTTTATGCTTTTATTCTATTTATATTATTTTTAGGTTATTTCCCCAGTGTGTCCTCGGAGGGGGCTCTCTGCACCGGGGGCTTTTCATCGGCTGTGGCTGCTGCGGCTCTGTCCTGCGGGTTCTTTCGGTCTGGTTGGGTGGCTCCTCTGCCTCTCAATTGGCCGTGTGCCCTGGGTCGGTGTCATGGGTCGGTGTCCTGGGTCGGTGTCGTGGGTCGGTGCCCTGGGTCGGTGTCATGGGTCGGTGCCCTGGGTCGGTGCCCTGGGTCGGTGTCATGGGTCGGTGCCCTGGGTCGGTGTCATGGGTCGGTGTCATGGGTCGGTGTCCTGGGTCGGTGCCCTGGGTCGGTGTCATGGGTCGGTGTCATGGGTCGGTGTCATGGGTCGGTGTCATGGGCCGTGTGCCCTGGGTCGGTGTCCTGGGTCGGTGTCATGGGTCGGTGTCATGGGTCGGTGCCCTGGGTCGGTGTCATGGGTCGGTGTCATGGGTCGGTGTCCTGGGTCGGTGCCCTGGGTCGGTGTCATGGGTCGGTGTCATGGGTCGGTGTCATGGGTCGGTGCCCTGGGTCGGTGTCCTGGGTCGGTGCCCTGGGTCGGTGTCATGGGTCGGTGTCCTGGGTCGGTGTCATGGGTCGGTGTCCTGGGTCGGTGCCCTGGGTCGGTGTCATGGGTCGGTGTCATGGGTCGGTGTCATGGGTCGGTGCCCTGGGTCGGTGTCATGGGTCGGTGTCATGGGTCGGTGTCCTGGGTCGGTGTCATGGGTCGGTGTCCTGGGTCGGTGCCCTGGGTCGGTGTCATGGGTCGGTGTCATGGGTCGGTGTCATGGGTCGGTGTCATGGGCCGTGTGCCCTGGGTCGGTGTCCTGGGTCGGTGTCATGGGTCGGTGTCATGGGTCGGTGCCCTGGGTCGGTGTCCTGGGTCGGTGCCCTGGGTCGGTGTCATGGGTCGGTGTCCTGGGTCGGTGTCATGGGTCGGTGTCCTGGGTCGGTGCCCTGGGTCGGTGTCATGGGTCGGTGTCATGGGTCGGTGTCATGGGTCGGTGCCCTGGGTCGGTGTCATGGGTCGGTGTCATGGGTCGGTGTCCTGGGTCGGTGTCATGGGTCGGTGTCCTGGGTCGGTGCCCTGGGTCGGTGTCATGGCGGTCGTGGCCGGTGGGCGGCTCCCTGTGATAGTGTTTCCTTACCAGGCTCATCTGTGCTCAACCTCACATTAGTCTTTTAATATGTGCAAGTATGTGTGTGTGTATGTGTGTGTGTATGTGTATGCTTGCTTGTACACAAGCGGGGAGGGAGGGGGTTATGTGTGGGGGTGGGGGGGATTGTTTTAACCATGGAAAGCACTTTGTTCTGCATTCATGTATGAAAAGTGCTATATAAATAAAGATTGATTGATTGATTGGTCAGACCCTCTCATACGAGGCTTGGTCTTCTAGCAGCAGCTGCATTCAGACGACGTTCAGCTCTGTTTCATGAGCAGGCTGGAAACTAAACGTAAAGCTGCTGCTGGAGGATCCTGCTGGTTTACCGTCACAGTAACGTCTGTTAATGAAGAGTGTGGAGGAAATGTTTAAACATGCTCCAGACTCCTGATTAAAAAACAAAACACACGTAAATAACTGAACTAAAAATAAAGAAAATATTGACAGAATTATTTTATTTATTTTGCTGTTCTAAACATTTTAGGTTGTCTTTTTATCAGTGTTTGCCTTTCATCCCTCTTTACAGCAGCATCCATAACAACCAAGGCTGTGTCTGCTCCCTACATAGTGCCATTTATAGGGTTCACGCCATTTTGTCGGAGTGTCCCAATGTCCAGGGATAAAAAATTAGGGCACTCACAATTACCCACAATGCATTGCAGGCAGAAGCTCAACATGGCGCAAGGAGGAGAAATTTAGCTGCGTGAAATTACCTATAAGCAAACAAACAAAAACAAAATATTTACACACAACTTTGGATTGGACTTGTAATGACATCTTGACGCTGGTTGTGGTTGCCATGGTGACGGCGGTAGTCACGTGGTTTGCGGTGAGGAAAAAATAGGCAGCTTGGTGTCCGAATCGCCAAGAGAATGAGTCTCTATGTAGTGAAGGACGGGTTGGTAGGGGGACATTCGGACACAGGGTATATGAACCAGGCTGATGATGCTAAATAGCGACTTGTAGGACAGCCAATAGCTGCTGTTCTTACTGAGGAGTGGGAACAGCGGCTGGAGGAGCATCAGTCCCTGAAGCTGTTTATTACCAGGAACTACATGGACCAGTCCTACCATGTCCTGTGGGGGACGACGGGACAAAGACGTCGTTCTGCTTCGACTACAAAGTGAAAATCAAATCAAATCTGATTTGATAAGTTCTGTGTCTACTTGTTTGGTGTTCGTGTAGACAGTAAGACGTTTTTGTGAATTGTAAACTTGTAATTTCTGAATTTATTGTTCAAGTTTTATAACTAATAACAGTGAAAATGAGGAAATGTGAACATTTGCTTTGCAAGACCATTTCAGTGTGTGTCCCTGAATTTGCTGCTTGTGCTTCTAAAGGTTTAAGTTGCAGGTCGCTGTGCTCTCGTTCGTCTGGAGGCCTGGAGCTGATGGTTTTATGTGTCCTGATTTTGGTTTCCTGGTTTCCTGTTTTGCCATCTTGATTTATAAAGTGTGGTGTTGTAAGACCATGTGGGAACATCATGACACAAACAAACCAAATATTCATCATCACATCATCTTCACCACTGCCAACGTCATCATCATCAGTCCTTGACATACAGAAGTTTGATAAGTGTCGTTTGACATCATATAATTAACTCTGTGTGTGTGTGTGTGTTACCTGAGGTTCAGGTACGTCAGGGCCTGCAGGTTCATCAGACCATCAGGAAGAGACCTGAGACAGTTCTGGTACAGGTTCAGACTCTCCAGGGACACAAAGAGACAAACGTCCAGAGGAAGGTCGGACAGCCGGTTCCTGGACAGATCTGAGCACACGGAGATCAGGTTACACCAGGACGAGGACAAACATGGCGGATGAAGGAGGTCATCAATCTGACAGTGAGGGTCCACCCCCTCATTTCCTAATCTGGTCCTCACAACGAGCCAAGCTGTTTCCATAGCAACCATTAAACGTTAAAATACTTACGAGTCACCATTTCAGACGTCTTCAGATAGAACTGATCTGGTTCCAGCAGACCTCTGACTGCTGGTTAACCAGGAGGTGGGTCTCCTCTGGTTGGCTCTGACCCACAGCTGTTCCCCGTGAAGGGTTAAACATCCCACACCAGAACGATGAAGGACGACACAGACAGGTCAGAAACGTCAACTTACAGGACGTTTTTCATTAAGACAAACACAGAAGCACCTGGTCCGGATTCATGTGTGTGAGGAACCTGTCCAGCACCAGGAGGACCCTCCAGTATCCACAGACCTTCAAAAAACACAAACCCCCACATAGTTTGACTGACTGGGATCTTTCCTGTCCTGACTAAAGCTCCAACATCCAGCTGATGAAGTCTGAGAGAGGCCATCAGACCGGTGGGATGAGTCCAGCCTGCACGTGTCGCCACCTGAGACGAGACAGACCGCTTCCTGGTTCTGTCACCTAACAACAAACACTCCAAGTTTACATTCATCCGAGCACCTGCAGGGATGCAGGAAATAAATCACTACAATAACTTCTGCTTCCTGATGCCACACGGCGAGTGGCAGCGTTCAAACCTGAACCTGAACCTGAACCTGCACCTGAACCTGAACCTGCAGAGTCACTTCCTGCTGCAGAAACCAGCTGGTTTAGTTAACGCTCTGATTTAAGATCAGTAAATAATCCTGCTTCTGTGGAGAATCAGATTAAACTGATTCATCAATTATGAACTGACTGGCTGGTTCTGGGCTCGCAGTTGCGTTTGTTTTCCTCTCCAGACCCGCGCGCCGTCCCGGGCGGGCGGAGCTGCTTCATTCCTGCCTCATTATCGGATCAGCCACCAGACGTTACAAACAAAACAAAGAAGAGAGGTGTGTGTGCTTACCTGGCGTAAAAACACGCGCTGGGGGCATTACTGGCCTACCCACCCAGCACCAGGATGGTCCCTGTCCGGGCCGAGTCCTAGACCGGTTCTACCCGCCATGTTTACATTTCCCAGCCTTCAGACCACGGTTTAGAGTTAGCATGCTAGCTGTCTGCACCGGTGTCATGACACAAACAGTTACCCCAGAATACAGTGTCCCACCCGTCTCCACCTGTCGCTTCCAGCTACACCTCTGGAAACGCAGCGAATCACACCGTTTGTTCTGCGCGAGCTTCCATTTAACTCCCGGTAAATACCGACAACTACTGAAACTAGTGGCTGCGTTGCCTCGCGCGCAACCAACTGAAATTTCAACTATTTTTACTCAAGTGCTCTACTTGCAATAATAATAATAAGAAGAAGAAGAAGAAGAAAACGAATGTGGGTTTATTAATCATTGTATTATTATTATTATTATTATTATTGTCAGTCAAAATGATTCACTTAAGTTTTTATTCCAGAGGCTGTTGACAGGAATCACCTCCACCTAATAATAATAATAATAATAATAATAATAATAATTTCATATGATCATGGAAATTCAGCCACAACATCAACTGAGCTCGGGACGGGGAATCATTTAGCGGGGTTACGGCAGCGATCATAACACCGGCCCTGACGGTTTTCCATCCATCCTTTCTAGAGCCTAAAAGTTGGATGCGAACTTTCTCCGATGTAAAATGCACAAAACATGTCTCGAAGTTACTCCAGCGGCCCGGCAGAGATCAGCCTGACTCCGTGTGTCCGGTACCGGGCTGTGAAGCTCACTTACCGGCCCTGGTGGTGTCGGTCAGGTCGTGGTTGGCGGCGCTCCGGGGAAACTCCTTCAGCTTCCTGCCGCTGAGGTTTAGGCACCCAGTGACCGAGGCTTCGTCCAGCGCCCGGTCCAGAGAACGGTTCCAAGGTGCCGGGCCGGCCGGTCCCAGACCGTTAGAGTTCCCGATTAAAACATTCACAGTGCTGCTGCCGCCTCCGACCGTAAAGCTGAGTCCGGTGCTGTCCGCAGACCCCAATATCACCGAGGCCGCCATTATGCACTCCGGCTGTTAGCTTACAGTGCTAACGGCTAACTCCCACCCTAGTCCAGAACAGCGCATGCGCACTATGGCGCTCACAGGACCCTACGCCGGACAGGGCTGATAGAGAACTACTGTAAACTACCACTACCAGGCCAAATTCAACGTGACTGATAGAGAACTACTGTAAACTACCACTACCAGGCCAAATTCAACGTGACTGATAGAGAACTACTGTAAACTACCACTACCAGGCCAAATTCAACGTGACTGATAGAGAACTACTGTAAACTACCACTACCAGGCCAAATTCAACGTGACTGATAGAGAACTACTGTAAACTACCACTACCAGGCCAAATTCAACGTGACTGATAGAGAACTACTGTAAACTACCACTACCAGGCCAAATTCAACGTGACTGATAGAGAACTACTGTAAACTACCACTACCAGGCCAAATTCAACGTGACTGATAGAGAACTACTGTAAACTACCACTACCAGGCCAAATTCAACGTGACTGATAGAGAACTACTGTAAACTACCACTACCAGGCCAAATTCAAAGTGAGGGGAAATAAAAGTAAAATAAAAAGTAAATAACAAAGGGAATTAGAAAGCAATCTGATTCACAATAGAAACAACTGCTGTAATAAACACGCCATGACGAGAACAGATAAAAAACATCTTTTATCCCTTCTATAAGAAAAAAGCATTAAAAACATTAAAAGCATTAAAAGCGTACTACATTAGAGCACGTGCAAAATGGATTGAAGAAGGTGAAAAAGACAATCTGGAAAAAGACAAGAAAGAATTCGATAAACACTCTTAATAAATGGGAAGGAATAATAAAACTATAGCAAAGGAAATATTTAGGTTTTATATTCCTCTGACTTTTTGATAGCTAATTCAATACATTTTTTTACTTAATTAAAACTCACATCCCAAAAATTGATTCAGGGTTCAAAGACGTGTGATTCAGATATAAAAATGAAAGAATTAAAACAAACTAAAAACAGGTAAATCCTGGTCAAGATGGGCTGACAGCAGTTTTCTATCAGTTCTTCTGGGAAGAACTAAAAGATTTTCTCTTTAAAGCTTTCAAAGATATGATCCTAAATGAAACCTGGAAAAGAGGAATGTGGACAACCTGCGGCCAGTTCCTTTATTAAACCCAGATTACAGCCTTTTTACTCGTATCGTTGTTAGCAAATTAAAGGCCTACAACAGGTTATTATTAGTGTCTGGAGCCCTGAAGGACCAGCCGGTCCGTCCATGTGGACGTCTACACGGCGTTGGATACGGTTCAGCATGCTTTATCCTAAAATCTTTACAACACTTTGATTTTGGAGAAAAGTTTATTAATTTAATTTCTCTCTGCCTTTTATTAAAGGTTTTAATGTAAAAGGAGGAATTCGTCCAGGTGGCCTAGCATCCTCTTCATCACTGTGGATGAACTATTGGCTATTTTTATGAAAACAACCAGAACACTGCACCTTTAAACTTGATGGGAAATCCAGTGATTATTAGTCAGTTAGCAGATGACACGACTTTATTTTTATTTTACGTTGACTTTTTTCTCAAGTCTCTCTAAAGCTTCAGGTTTACATTTAAATATTAGAAAATGTGAGTTATTAACAATTCATGACCCACCTGGAAACTTCTTTAACATCCCAGCTAGAGATGAAACTAAATATCTAAGAATTACAATCACAAAGGACACAAATAAAAGAGAAAACCTAAACTTTGAAAATAATATACAAAAATCCAAGAAGATCTTAAATAGTTGGCTCCTAAGAGACCGGCCCATAAAAAACGGACGGTCTGTCACGATTAATCTGCCCTCTTAATGCTTATATATATATATCTATATATATATAGATATCTGTAAATTCTATAAAAAAATAAATCAAATCTCTAATTACATCTGGAAAAATAAACATCATCATATCAGGAAGAAAAGTTAAATCATTGGAGGAAGGAGGCTTAAATATGATGGATTTTCTATCAGTGATACTGTAAAATAAAACCTTGGAGGAATCGAATTCTTACTAAAATGTGACTTTGAAATTTCTAAATTAATAAATAATAAATAAATAAATAATTAAATGATCAGACTTTCACAAACAGGTTCTCTGATACAGGAAAATGATCTAAAAACAACTTTTCCTCTCACACAACCTCAGTGTGGAACAACAGGAGCATCTTAATAAACAGAAAATCTGGATGGACGAAGGAATCTGGACCACATTAAATCCACTAGATACCGATGGAAGTTTTTTTATCATACAACTAATTTACTGAGAAATTTGTTTATTTGTTTGTTTATTTATTTGAATCCCCATTATTCTTCCTGGGGTCCCGAAAAAGAGTTTAAACACGTTTAAAATGATCAAAATAATTATAAATTACATTCTTTCATTGCCATGCACAAATAATGTAAAAGATACTCAGCAATATTAAAACCATATTCTTACAATAATAAACCTCAGATCATTTTTAAATAACAATTTTCACATTTATTATTAAAATATTTGTAATAATAAAAAAACTTTTCAGTCAGTCTGGACAATTATGTTAATGAGTCACTCGAATTTTGTAGAATTAACTTTTTTAATTGAATCTTCTATTTGTGTTATTTGTTTAGGGAATAAGATCCATTCCTGCATTCCTCTATAACTGAATGTTTTCTTTCTATAGTTTGTTACTACTTTGGGTAAAATAACTTTATTTACGGAGGCATGTCTACTATCATACTTATGTATGTCTACACTAAACAGTAGATTTTGGTGGAGGATCTGAGGAGTTTTAGTGACCCAAATATTCCTAACAAATGTCAGTAATGAATATAAAAGTCATAAACCACCAGCCAGTTTAATTTCTCATACATGAGTTTTTACTGGTGTAACAGAAGAACCTTTCTTGCTGCTCTGTTCTGTATTATTTGTAATTTTCTCATCTTTCCAGCTGTTGTATTTGACCATACAGTTGGACAATAGTCGAGATTTGATAATGTTACTGCTTGTGAAATTACTTTGATTGTTTTAAATGTTAAGAACTTTGCATATCTTTTAATTATTGTAACTGCCCTACCTATTTTGGGACACATACTATCTATATGTTTAGACCAAGATAACCTGTCATCTACTATGATTCCTAAAAGCTTAGTCTCATAGACGTGTTCAGTTTGGGTTTCTTGGACTTTTATCTTTAGGGATGGATTTTGATTTATTGTATAGTTAGAACCAAATACCATGCATTGTGTTTTTGATAAATTTAGAATTAAATGGTTCTTATTAATCCTATCCAGCACAGCATTTAACTCTGTTTGTAGGACATCATGTAGCTCTTACATGGTCGATGCTGATGTATAGATTGTTGAGTCATCGGCATACATTACTGTTTCTGTCTTTGTCAAAACAAGTAGTAAATCGTTAGTGTAAATATTATAAAGTAAAGGACCGAGGCTGCTTCCTTGGGGAACGCCACGAGTCACAGTCTTAATCCTGGAATAACAACCGTCACAGTCTTAGTCCTGGAATAACAACCGTCACAGTCTTAGTCCTGGAATAACAACCGTCACAGTCTTAGTCCTGAAATAACAACCGTCACAGTCTTAATCCTGGAATAACAACCGTCACAGTCTTAATCCTGGAATAACAACCGTCACAGTCTTAGTCCTGGAATAACAACCGTCACAGTCTTAATCCTGGAATAACAACCGTCACAGTCTTAATCCTGGAATAACAACCGTCACAGTCTTAGTCCTGGAATAACAACCGTCACAGTCTTAATCCTGAAATAACAACCATCACAGTCTTAATCCTGGAATAACAACCGTCACAGTCTTAGTCCTGGAATAACAACCGTCACAGTCTTAGTCCTGGAATAACAACCGTCACAGTCTTAGTCCTGAAATAACAACCGTCACAGTCTTAATCCTGGAATAACAACCGTCACAGTCTTAATCCTGGAATAACAACCGTCACAGTCTTAGTCCTGGAATAACAACCGTCACAGTCTTAATCCTGAAATAACAACCGTCACAGTCTTAGTCCTGGAATAACAACCGTCACAGTCTTAGTCCTGGAATAACAACCGTCACAGTCTTAGTCCTGGAATAACAACCGTCACAGTCTTAGTCCTGGAATAACAACCGTCACAGTCTTAATCCTGGAATAACAACCGTCACAGTCTTAGTCCTGGAATAACAACCGTCACAGTCTTAATCCTGGAATAACAACCGTCACAGTCTTAATCCTGGAATAACAACCGTCACAGTCTTAGTCCTGGAATAACAACCGTCACAGTCTTAATCCTGAAATAACAACCGTCACAGTCTTAATCCTGGAATAACAACCGTCACAGTCTTAGTCCTGGAATAACAACCGTCACAGTCTTAGTCCTGGAATAACAACCGTCACAGTCTTAGTCCTGAAATAACAACCGTCACAGTCTTAATCCTGGAATAACAACCGTCACAGTCTTAATCCTGGAATAACAACCGTCACAGTCTTAGTCCTGGAATAACAACCGTCACAGTCTTAATCCTGAAATAACAACCGTCACAGTCTTAGTCCTGGAATAACAACCGTCACAGTCTTAGTCCTGGAATAACAACCGTCACAGTCTTAGTCCTGGAATAACAACCGTCACAGTCTTAATCCTGGAATAACAACCGTCACAGTCTTAATCCTGGAATAACAACCGTCACAGTCTTAGTCCTGGAATAACAACCGTCACAGTCTTAATCCTGAAATAACAACCGTCACAGTCTTAATCCTGGAATAACAACCGTCACAGTCTTAATCCTGGAATAACAACCGTCACAGTCTTAGTCCTGGAATAACAACCGTCACAGTCTTAATCCTGGAATAACAACCGTCACAGTCTTAATCCTGGAATAACAACCGTCACAGTCTTAGTCCTGGAATAACAACCATTGAAGTAAACAGTTTGTGTTCTGTTAGTTACGTAGCTGTTAAACCACGTTATAGCAGATTCATCAAATCCATATGCAGCTTATCGGTTAACGATGTAGGATTAATTATATCAAATGCTGCAGAAAAATCTAACATGACACTGGCCACTATTTTCTTTTTTTCAGTGTCAGTCATCAGTCATCATTGTCGGAGCAGCAGCTGTTGAACGGCCTTTTTTAGAAGCATGTTGATGTGGAGTAAATAATCCTAGATGTAGGAAGTAGTTGTTGACCTGTTTGCATACAACATTCTCCATGAGCTTGCCTATAGTTGTTAAAAGGCTTATAGGTCGACTATTTTTACCAGAGAAAGGCTGCTTTTTATCTTTTACTAAAGGTATAATCTTTGCTTTTTTTCATTCTTGTGGACATATACCTGTGGTTAAACTTCTTCAGGAGGTTTCCATCCATGTCATCAACACCTGGTGGCTTATGTCTAAGAAATATGAGGCGGTATGTTCTGAAAACAAATTCAAGAGAGAACTAAAAGCTGGCAATGATTCAAATGACTAAAGAGATTTTAACTCATTTTTATTTTTCTTATATAATCAGAAAACCATCATTAATAACTGAAGGTTGTCTATTTATGGATAAAAAATGTAACAACAAATTTTAAGGTCAGATCTCACTAAACACTACTTTCCATCTCTACTAAAAAGAAAACGCTTTTTTAAAGATTATAACCTGAAATTTATGGTTTAATATCTTTTCCAATTCCACCTAAAGCAGGAAATCCATCTTAAAATGTTAAACGCCATTTATCCATGCACCGAGTTTTTACATAGCGGTTACAAACATCGGGTGGAGTGTGTGTAGCTTCTGTAAGGCCGACACAGAAACCGTGGAGCATCTTTTCTATTCTTGCAAATAAAACACTAGACTTTCGGTCTGGTACTCAGGACTGGATAACCGGTAAAAATATCTATTTACCTCCTTAACTTTTGAAGTTTTAAAATATTCTTTGTTGGCTTTAAAAGATTTGTTCACCACCTGTAAATCAGAAGGAAGAGTGTTCAAAAATCCACATTTTTAAAAGAAGGCAAAAACACCAGAGTTTGAGTAGAATTGACAATTCTTTGTTAAGCCAGTAATAAGAAAACAATACATATCTTCTCGAGA
Source organism: Melanotaenia boesemani (assembly GCF_017639745.1). Lineage (NCBI taxonomy): Eukaryota > Metazoa > Chordata > Actinopteri > Atheriniformes > Melanotaeniidae > Melanotaenia > Melanotaenia boesemani. The sequence goes on along the minus strand of NC_055690.1, from coordinate 37,041,469 downwards.
AGGAGGCCTGTTAGCTTAGCTTCTGATCACTAATACACAAAGTGTCGGGACCCTTCGGTTCAGCCAAAAGACCCGCCTAACTAAATTATCCTCCTCATTTATAGTGATACAAAGCATTGTGGCTATGTGCGTGCATGTGGTGCGCATTCATGTGAATGTGTATTTTGCAAGGTGGTCCATCCTTCTTCCGGGAATTTGATTCCTCCAGGTCCTTCGTCTGAGGTGCGTCAGAGCTGAAAGGAAAAAGACACTATGCTCTGCTTCACTATCTTTTTCTGCCTTTCTACTGACTCCCTTATACTTTTTCTCACAATATTCACACAAAGGCCATTCTTTTAATGATTTCTGAGTTACTGGGAAATTCCGTTCTGCTAGGAGTGAATAGATAAGCAAAGAGATGTACCAATATTTAGATTACTCCCTAGTGGCCATCCAGAACATTGTCAAGGCCGCTAATTGTCAGCTGTTTTCTCAGTATTGAACTCAGTAACCTTATATGAGTTTATGTGAATACACTATCTGTAACCTGCAAAGCAATGATGACAATTAAGCTGTAGTTCTATTAAAAGCAAAGCCTAATGCACGTTACTAAAATCTAAGGATAAAATGTAAATGAATAAATGAATAAGAATGCTTAAATGAGTAAATGAATAATAAATGAGTAAATGAATCAAAATGCTTATAAAATATTTGCAACAACTCCCCCTGTTGGACTGAAGGTACCCTTCAGTCCACTAAACCATCCTCCTGTGTGGTTAACCCTTAAATAGCAACTGTACGAGAGATCCGTTGTCTCCCGGAGCTTCAAACCCTCATCAACCAACACAGTACTGTTTGTACCTTTAAGTAGGAAGTCAGCTGCAGAAAACATGGTTAAGGGGTCTCAAACCTCTGTGTCCTCCCCTGACACTTCTCCATCCAGGGGGTCATCAGAGTCCAGCAGGGACTGGACCTCCAGAAGGGGAAACTGAGCTGAATAAGGCGGTGGAGGAGAATACTTTTTGTCAACCGCAGCCTGAATAGAACGCTCACAGAGAGAACAGATTAGTGTAATACAACAGCAGCCACAGATCAATTTCGTCTTAAAAATCGGCTATGAAAAAAAGAAAAAACAAACATGGTTCAGTTCCAAATTTTGTCTTAAAATAAAACTTATGTCTGATATGATTTTACCATCTGCTTAATTGTTTTCAGTGAGAATATGACTTCTCATCCGTTCAGAGTGTTAAATTAATGCCTTTACTGTAAATACAACAGTGTCCAGGTTCATTATGTCTTTTAAGGAATGTATGGAAATAAGACCTGTCCTCTAAGTCATTTATGGCTTTGTGTGGTTCAGCACACCATGTCGGAAAGGGGGGTGCTTTATAATTATTTATTTATTTATTTTTCTAAAGACAACTAAAATGAATAAAATAAGAAACTTGCCCTATAAGCTTAAACAGTGCTGCTTTATAATAAAAATACAATACAATTTTAGAATATAAAAATATTAAATGTCATTAGCTCCCAGAAAGGTCTAAGAAAGGAAGAAATTTAAATATCAAATGAAAAGTAAACAGTAGTTTTTATAATCTCTGGTGATGCTCTCAATTCCTGTTTTTCTATTTCCTTCAGTCCCTCCTGGTCTGAGAGTAGCATCTGAAATAGCTGTGGTCGATAGCCAGTGACGTTTTTTTGCTGCTTTATCTGCCGCTGCGTTTCCTCTGGCTTGCCTGTCCTGGTCTTTCGTGTGTGCTCTGACTTTAACAACTGCCACTTCTGTGGGTTCTAAGAGAGCCTGTGCCAAGTCCTTCATGAGTTTGGCATGTTTAATTGGTTTGTGAGTGGATGTCAGATATCCACCTTTTTCCCACTGTGGAAGTTCCATATGTACAGCATTTACAATGTAAGCAGAATCTGAAAAAATATTCACTCTTCTATGTTTTGCATATTTTAAGGCTGCAATGATAGCTTTTAGTTCAGCTTTTTGTGCTGACTTCTGTTCATCTGTAATGATTTCAGCTAGGACAGTTTCAAACTGTCCTTCTTTTCTCTGTGTATTTACATCTTGGACCACTGCAAATCCAGCCCTTAACTCCCCCTGTGCGCCCCTGAAACAACAACCATCTGTAAAGAGTGAGAGATCAGGACCAGAAAGAGGTGTGGCATACAGGCCAGGGCGAAAAGATGAAAGAGAGATAACTCTGGGCACACAGTCATGTGGTTCTCCTTCAGGGAAGGCCTCAGCAGCATTAGAACGGGTGCACTCAAAGGTGATATGGGGCTGACACACAATGCGGGAAATTTTTGTGTGTCTGAGAGGAGAGAGAGTGAAAGCAGAAGAGTCCAACAAAGCTCTAACTCCATGAGGAGTGTGTACAGTGAGAAGATGACACTGAACTAAGCAAAAAGAGGTTGGACTGATGGGTGGAGAGGAATGTGAAAGAAAGCATTCTTCAGATCAATGACAGAGAAAAACTGGAACTGGGAGGTGATGGAGTTCAGGCAGGTATAAGGATTAGGGACTGCTGGTGGTTTGGTTTTGGTTATCTGGTTAATGAGTCTGAGGTCATGAGCCATTCTGAAAATGTCAGTTCCTGGTTTGGGGACAGGAAGAATAGGAGTGTTCCAGGGAGAAGAGGTAGGATAAATAACCTGTTTAGCTTTAAGATCAGCAATGACAGGTCTCAATCCAGCCATAGCTTTTTCAGAAATGGGATATTGAGCTCGAAAGACAGGTTTGGGGGACTCATAGTTGAAGGTGACAGGAGACACTTTCATAGGGGTCCCCACATCACCAGGCCCCTCAGCCCACAGGGAAGAGGGCAGAGTGGAGCAAAGGAAATCTTTATGTGGATGGTCAGTTTTTTCACGGCCATGCTGTCTGTCCAAAAGAAGAGTTTCAGGTGTAGCTTTGTCCTGAGTGAGGGAACAGATTTTGTACAGTGAGGTGGAAGGAGAAAACAAAACCTGGGGCAGCTGAGTGTTTACCCAGTCAGAAGCATCTGAGGCCTGCTTACACATAGGGCCTAAATCTTTAGCAGAATGAGCAGGACTGACTGCCAGAGTGACATGAGGTGCTGCAGAAGGAGACATTTCATAAAAGGATAACTGTTCAGGGGTTAAATCAATTAAAGGAGCCACACCTTGGGGGCCCAAAACAATGCCAGAGCCAGACAGGTCCCAGGTCCCCACAGCCTCATCTGTCCATCTGTGATAATAATCAGTGCTGGTGTCCCAGCGATCATATAACATAGTACAGTGAGGAGGGTCAGGAGGGGGGCCGTAGGGAGCATGGTGATGGATCCAGGGGGACCATTGAGCATACAGGGTGAGCAGTGACTGTGGTGAAGGTGTGAGGTCATCCAAAAGAAGCCAGAATATACGTGCATGTTCAGTTTGCATGCTGGGTGCAGAAGCAGGAGGGGTGGAAAGAAGCCATTGTCCATGTGAGGCAGAATGAATGAGACCAGAGTTGCAGTCCACTATATTTCCATTAGGGAATCTGACAGTCACTCCATCTGGAGAACAAAGAATTTCTGCTCTCAGCTTAGTGAGGATGTCTCTGCCCATCAGTGGGACTGGGCAGTGTGGAGAGGAAACATAGCGATGTTCAAAATGATATCCAGCTGCCTCGGTGGGGAGAGAAGCAGTTAGTGGCAGATATCAGTGGACCGAAGTTCAGGTGAAACAGAGGTTAAAGTGGACCATTTTGCCCCTGAATCTACCAAGCAAGTCACAAACTTTCCACCCACTCTGACGGTCATCATGGGCTCTGCCTCCTCCCCCATGACTGGATAGGCTCCTCCTGGGCATCCCTATTGCTGAGGTATCCACCCTCCAGTTCCAGGAGGAGGTGGTGGGGGCGGAGCTGCAGAGGCATAGGGTGCCTGCTGTGGGAGTGGCTGAGAGAAGGGACACTCCTTATGCCAGTGGTCGAACTGTCCACAGTTGAAACACCCCTGCTGTCCTGGCCCACCCCTTCCTCGTCCACCACGCCTAGGGCCACCCCTTCCACCGCGTCCCCTGAAATTTCCCCGCCCCCTAGGAGGGCCAGAGTATGGAGGATAATAGGACTGCTGCATAGCTGGGGGAGGGGCCTGTGGAGCTACAGTCACCGGGGCCTGAAGTGGAGTAGGGGGCGTGGCTACCATCTGTTGCTTAGCTTTTTTCTCTCTGTTTACATCATCTCTGAGTTTTGCTAACTGAAGCTTCAACACTGAGACCTCCATCTCCTCTTTGTGATTCTGCTGTTCCTTCTGCTTTTTGTCATACTGATTAAGATGATGCTTAGCAAACATGCAATAACACTCAAAAGCTTCTGAAGGGAAAAGGTCAGGCTGGTCCCCTAATTTGTCCTTAACCTCAATAGGGAGGCCAGACTCAAACGCCTGCTTAAACCATGAACAGTGGACCTCACTACGGCTGGGGTGATGCCCCACCCTGTCAGTGTATGTAGTAATGCATCTCAGTACATAGTCCTCTGGTGTCTCTTTGTCATCTCTCTGGAAAGTCATTTTAGCTACATCACCCACAGGAGGGGGAAATGTTCTGTCAAGTGCAGCTGACCATGCAGTAGCATAAGGTCCCAAAGGGGTGTCATTAGGATGAGTAAAAGTTCCTGCCAAGTAATCAAGTTCTCTGAGAGTCAGAGTGGAAGTACAGGAGGCAACCATCCCTCGCACATCTCCCAGAGCCAATTGAGTCCCTGCAGTAAGAGAAATCATTTTGTTCCACCACATCAGTCCCCCAGAAGTGACAGCAGGTAACTTAGAAGTAAGAGAATGCATATCTGTCAAAGAATAAGGCTTGTAAACTGAGCCTCCAGCTTGATGTTGCATCAGAGGAAAATTTCCTCCAAGTCGCTGTGGCATGTTCTGAAAGTATGGTGGGCCCAATTGTGGCTCGGTGAGAGAGCTCTGCGGTTCCACTGAAGAAATGTTTTCTGTGCTTTTAAAAGTAATCAAGTCAGAAGTGGCCATGCTGTCAGAGGGAGCGGAGTCCCGAGAAGAATGCCACGAAGAAGTGGAGTCATGTGTGACCTGTTGGTGGTTCTGTCTAGAAATGTCCTCCATCTGCTGCAGAAAGGAGTTCGTGCTGGCTTTTACTGGAGTGGCACTCAAAACTCCTGCCACTGTCATAGAAAATGTTCCGTCTGAACCAGAAAGTGGTTCAGTCTGGGAGCAAGATGTGTGCTCAGTCTCCTGAGGGTGGTCTATAAGCTGACTAGTAACATTCCTTCTGCTAGAACTGTCCCTCTTATCCTGTTCCATTGATGTAGAATGGAGAAGTCCTGCAGGACTCAGTGATGGATACAAGGTAGTATGAGAAGTCAAAGACTCTTCCCGAGCCTCCTCACAATCCAAAAATCCTCCTTTTACATTAGTGATGGGCGCCTGAAGAGCAGGGCTTGGAGAGGTCTGATAAGGAGGTGGACCAGGACGGGAGGGAGAGAAGCTCGACTCCCCGTGTCTGCTACGCTGGTGTCGCTGAAGTGCATACAATGCTGTTGCAGTAATATAGATATGATGAATAAAAGCTCTCCAATTCTCGGCTTCTTCAAATTTTTTCTTCTTCTTACCCTTATTAATCCTACTCGCATTTTCCATTTCTTTCTTAACAACCTCCTTAGCTCCTTCTGCCTCAGATCCTGCACATTTTAACCATATCAAAACTTTCCGAGGGTCAGGGTTTACCACATTCACCTGGCTTATCTGCATTCTAGTCACACAATCTGACCAAAAAGAATCAAACTCTTTTTCTTTGCCTGCAATGCTTGACTGGGCTTGGTTTTTTACACAAGTTAAAAAGTTGTCTTTCTTGCCCTCCGCAGGAGGGACTTGCTCTGCTGAAATAGACATGTTTTAAAATATGGACTCTGATGTATGTGAATGGATCGTGTCCCCGAGTTTGCTACCTTCACAGCACCTGCGAGATCACAGATCAACCTACTTCACCAGACCACTGGCTTATGTTAACACCGCTAGGTTTCCACCAGTGCGATGCTTCAGTCAAAATGTTCACTCAGCGTCCGGTGTGATATTCGCAAAACCCGGTTTTAATTCTCCACACAACAGAAGTCAACAATCAATACAGTTTTCCCCACAGAGCAGAAAAATTTATCCAGTAAAAGTTCTGCTGTCTCAATCCTCTACTGTCCGGAATTAAATGAAGACAGCAGAGAGTTTTTTTTTTTTCTTTTTTTTCAAAACACTCAAAGCTCTGTGTTTAAAAGCCTCCCCACAATACAATTCTCCCACAATGCAGAAATATCACAATGCCACATGCAAAATCAGCATAGCAAAATCAATGAAGTTCTCAATGGAAAAATGTCACAATGTCACATGCAAAATTACCATAGCAAAATCACTAAAGCTTTGAATACACTCCTAATGCAAAAATATTACACTGCTGTATGCAAAATACCATAGGAAAATAACTGAAGCTCTGATTTACACTCACAATGCAGAAATATTACAATGCTGCAGGCAAAAATCACCACAGAAAAATCTCTGAAGCTCTAATAACACTCACAATGCAGAAATATCACAATGCTTTATGCTAAATCACCACAGCTTCTCAAAACACTTCTGAAAACACTCACAATGCAGAAATATCACAGTGCTTTAAGCAAAAGCAGAGCTCCCCGGTCTGCTGCAGTCTCTTCCAGACTCAGTGAAGCGGGTGGTTGTGCACGTCGGGACCAATGACACCACCCACCGTCAATCGGAGTCAACTAAGAACAATTTTAGGGATCTTTTTAACATTTTAAAAAGCAGCCGCAAGTCTGTTTTTATTAGCGGCCCGCTTCCCACTCTGAATCGCGGCGCAGAGCGTTTTAGCAGACTACTCGGACTGAACACTTGGCTCCAGCATACTTGCAAAGCTTTGAACATTGATTTTATCGACAATTTTAACGTGTTCTGGAACCGTTCCACTTATTACACATCGGACGGTCTGCATCCGAATAGATTAGGTTCCCGTATTCTAGCATTCAATTTACAGTACACATTGCAATCAGATGCACACTGACTGTTTACATCTGACGTCCCCACGTTCATTTCTTCCTCTGTACAACCACAACCAGTATCCGATTACCCCGTGCTCACTAGCCCCCCCATCCGATCCCTACAGCTTGATCCACCATCCAATCAACAACCGCCATCATTAGATCCGGACAAAACAGACAATTGTTACATTCTTTCATCTATCCCAGTCATATCCACGAATAGAAATACATACAGACAGACGAAAAGAATAAACCGCACTCTTAAACCAGTCAACATCACTGTAAACAAACTCAGAAATAAAGCTTGCCCTACATCTCTGAGCATGGCTCTTTTAAATGTAAGATCTTTAGTAAATAAGTCTTTTATTATCAATGATTTAGTTTTAGACTTCAAGCTTGACTGTATGTTTTTAACTGAAACTTGGCTGGGTGCAGATGCAACTGCTGTCCTTGCTGAGGCCTCACCGCCTAATTTTAACTTTGCTTTTTCAACAAGACATGGTAAAAGGGGAGGTGGCACTGCTTCAATAACATCAAAAGCTCTTGCCACCAAACCTGTTTTATTTAATCACTATGACACTTTTGAATACCATGCAATCATTCTTAGCAGTCCTCCCATCCTGATTATAACCATTTATAGACCACCCAAGAAATGCTCAGCTTTTATTAGAGAATTTTCTGATTTTTTATCTATTATCTATAATTCTTATAGTATGATTGTTTTAACTGGTGATTTTAACTTACACATAGACAACCCCTCAGATCCTGTGGCAGCTGAGTTTTTAAGTGTTCTTAGTTACATGGGTTTTATTCAACACGTGGGGCAGCCGAGTCACAACGGGGGGCACGCCCTAGACCTCGTCATCACGTATGGCCTGTCTGCTGGTGTGTCCTCCGTTGTCGACTTGGCTGTTTCTGACCACTACTGTGTGTTTTTTAACGTCACCAGTTTTATCCAGCGGGGTGCCTCGGTGAGGACAGTGAGGAAGCGTCATCTGACCCCTGAAGTGGCTGTAAACTTTCTCCAGGTGTTAGAGAAATGTCCTCCTGCTGTTTTAACTGCCTCCTGTGATTTTATTGTTGAAAATTTTAACAGTAGACTTCAGTCAGCCCTCAACATTCTTGCCCCACAAAAAACTACATCCATTTATACTAAACCTATAGCCCCATGGAGGAATGAGGAACTGAAGAAATTAAGAGGAAATGCAGGATGGCTGAGAGGAGATGGAGAAAAAACAAAATAACAATAAATTATCAAATTTACAAAGATCAACAAAAAATATACAATAACGCCCTTAGGAATGCACGAGATAATTACTTTTCAAAAATAATCAGTAACCATAAAAACAACCCCAAAATCCTCTTTTCAACAATAGATAACATCTTAAATTCAGATTCCATTATATCCAATTTTAACCCAACACATGCTCTATGCGAGGAGTTTGCAGACCACTTCGTGGGTAAGGTAGACACTATAAGACGTGATATTTTATCCTTTCAAAATAACATTATTTTAAATACATCTGAGTGTCTGCCTTTACCGGAGGAAACACTGGACAGTTTTGCCCTGGTTAACGCTGTGACACTTGATAAGGTTTTCTCCTCAGTGAGGCCTACCACATGTCTTTTGGACCCAATCCCAACTTCGTTTTTTAAGTCATTTTATGCATCTTTTAGAGACGAGCTTTTAAACATTATGAACTGCTCTCTTCAGACGGGGGTCTTCCCTGCTGCCTTTAAAGGAGCTGTGGTGAGGCCCCTGCTGAAGAAGGGCGGTTTGGATTTTAATGACCTTAATAACTTTAGACCGGTGTCCAACTTACCATTTTTAAGTAAAATTTTAGAGAAACTAGTTTGTATTCAGCTCGCTGATTTTTTAAACACACAGAATGTCCTTGAGAAATTTCAGTCTGGGTTCAGGGTGAACCACAGCACTGAGACGGCCCTTTCTAAGATTTTAAATGATCTTAGATTAAATTATGACTTAGAGAAGACAACAGTGTTGGTTCTCCTGGATCTAAGTGCTGCTTTTGATACCGTTGACCATACTATTCTTTTATCTGGTTTAAAGCAGCTCGGCCTCTCTGGTACAGTTCACAAGTGGTTCACCTCATACCTCACAGACAGGACATTTATGGTAAGCATGGACACCTACTCCTCTAGGGTCCGGGAGATCACATGTGGTGTGCCCCAGGGTTCGGTTTTGGGCCCAGTGCTTCTTAATCTATACATGCTCCCTCTTGGCGGGGTCATCAGGAGACATGGGGTCAACTTTCATAGCTATGCTGATGACACCCAGCTGTACATCTCCGTGTCTCCTGATGACTCAAGGCCAATGGATGCTCTTTTTAACTGTATTTTGGACATCAAATCCTGGATGGCAGAAAACTTTCTCCAGCTTAACCAGGCCAAAACTGAGTTTTTAGTCATCGGTCCTGAGGCCCAGAGAGAGAAACTTTTACCTAAACTACAATCATTGTCTTTTAATCCATCTTCACAAGTAAAAAACTTGGGCGTGATTTTTGACTCTGAGCTGACTTTTATTCCCCATATTAAGAATATTACCAAAATAGGTTTTTATCATTTAAAAAACATTGCCAGAGTGCGCCCAATTCTCTCCCGGGCCAACACAGAGACGCTTATGCATGCTTTTATCACAAGTCGTATTGACTATTGTAATGCCCTGCTTTCTGGTCTTCCCCAAAAAACCATCTCAGGTTTACAACTTCTTCAGAATTCAGCAGCACGTGTCCTGACAAAGACCAGAAGGCGGGCCCATATTACACCCATTTTACGATCACTGCATTGGCTCCCTGTGTGCTTCAGGATCGATTTTAAGGTCATTTTATTAGTTTTTAAATGTCTTAATGGTCTTGGACCTTCTTATCTCTCAGATCTGCTTTTACCCTATGAACCCTCGCGATCCCTGCGGTCCTCCGGCAGTAGACTTTTAGTCATTCCTAGGGTCAGGACACACACCCACGGGGAGGCGTCGTTCCAGTGGCGCGGCCCTCACCTGTGGAACAGTCTGCCGGAGGACCTCAGGGTTGCAGAGAACATTCATGTTTTTAAGACTCGGTTGAAGACCCATCTATTCAGCTTAGCTTTTAGTTGATATTCAGTTATTTAAGTCTTAATTAGCTTCGTAATATTTGGTTTTATTACTTCTGACGTTTTATACACTGAATGCTCTTTTACTGCCTTTTATTGTTTCTGGATCCTTCCAGTGTTTCCTCTACGGGGGTCCGTCTGTACTGGGGGTGGTGTCCGGCTGTGGCTGATCGATGCGGTGGGACGTACGTCTTGGCGGTGGGGGCTGGTGTCTCAGCCAGGTCTCCCCGGGCCGCCGTGCTCCTGTGTCCCTGCAGTTGCAGAAACTTGGCAGAATACTGTCCCACCCTTGGTGCAGATGGATCCCCTACTGATGAGGTTTCCTCATTTGTCCATCTGCACCTGGCATCATGTACTTTGAATTATCCTAGGCTGAAGGAGTGTGTGTGCCTGTATGGGGGTTGGGGGGTGAGGGTGATTGGACGGGAATGTTTTTAAATGTAAGGCGCTTTGAGCCACAATCCTGTACGAAAGGCGCTTTATAAATAAAGTTTTGATTGATTGATTGAAAATCACCACAGCTTCTCAAAACACTTCTGAAAACACTCACAATGCAGAAATATCACAGTGCTTTATGCAAAATCACCTCCTTCTGAGCTGCTGCTGTCCGGTTCTAGAATAGGACAGCGCAATCCCACACTTTTAGGTTATTATCTTCAGTTGCTCTATGTTCTGTGTATCAAAGCCACCACAGTTTGCTCTACATACAATTTATATATATATATATATATATTTTCTTCCCCACTATTATTGTTGTAATTATATATTTATCTTAATATTTATATTTATATTTATAAATTATTATTCATAAGACATTAGACAAACATAAAACATACAACGGGGTACCCCAAAACTAGAAAGGGACTGGAACCCTTTTTACTCACAGGAGGACTGAAACCTCCTGCGGTGAGGACTGGCACCTCACTTTTACAGGGACTGGAACCCTGTTACTTGTAGGGGACTGGCACCCCTATCCTTAAAGGGACTGAAATACCCTTTAACTTTTTACCATATAATGAATTGCTTTCCTACAGACTGGCTTTTTACTCACCAGAGTGAGGGTTCAGGATGTCTGATAAATTTGGTTAAAATCAATCTGCAGTATTCAGTACATATAAGTACAATAGGTTACTGCTTACCTTTGTTGTGGTGGGCGCCCAGACTCAGACAACCCGAATCCTGCTCTGGATACTCTCCGTTGCCGTTCTTAGTGGATCACGTCGGGGTCACCAATTGAAGTTTTAAAATATTCTTTGTTGGCTTTAAAAGATTTGTTCACCACCTGTAAATCAATCATCAGAAGGAAGAGTGTTCAAAAATCCACATTTTTAAAAGAAGGCAAAAACACCAGAGTTTGAGTAGAATTGACAATTCTTTGTTAAGCCAGTAATAAGAAAACAATACATATCTTCTCGAGAAGGAGGCCTGTTAGCTTAGCTTCTGATCACTAATACACAAAGTGTCGGGACCCTTCGGTTCAGCCAAAAGACCCGCCTAACTAAATTATCCTCCTCATTTATAGTGATACAAAGCATTGTGGCTATGTGCGTGCATGTGGTGAGCATTCATGTGAATGTGTATTTTGCAAGGTGGTCCATCCTTCTTCCGGGAATTTGATTCCTCCAGGTCCTTCGTCTGAGGTGCGTCAGAGCTGAAAGGAAAAAGACACTATGCTCTGCTTCACTATCTTTTTCTGCCTTTCTACTGACTCCCTTGTACTTTTTCTCACAATATTCACACAAAGGCCATTCTTTTTAATGATTTCTGAGTTACTGGGAAATTCCGTTCTGCTAGGAGTGAATAGATAAGCAAAGAGATGTACCAATATTTAGATTACTCACTAGTGGCCATCCAGAACATTGTCAAGGCCGCTAATGGTCAGCTGTTTTCTCAGTATTGAACTCAGTAACCTTATATGAGTTTATGTGAATACACTATCTGTAACCTGCAAAGCAATGATGACAATTAAGCTGTAGTTCTATTAAAAGCAAAGCCTAATGCACGTTACTAAAATCTAAGGATAAAATGTAAATGAATAAATGAATAAGAATGCTTAAATGAGTAAATGAATAATAAATGAGTAAATGAATCAAAATGCTTATAAAATATTTGCAACACTTTTCAAATAATTAGATATGGTTTGAGAAATTTGAATTTGGATTAAAAATCTGATTATACTCGTAACATTTTTTATTCAGATTCTTGAAAATTGACCCGATCTTTGAAGCCTTCAAATAGGAAATGTTCCTTTTGAAAAAAGCTTTGAAACGGTGCAAATCCAGTAAAGCAACTTCCTGAATAACATAAAGAATATACTTCACAGTTTTATAGGTGTATGTGAGTTTGTACATATGGTTGATTACACATATCCCCTAATATTTTTATGAAGAAGAAGGAAAGGGGGAGGGAAAAGGAAAAGGAGGGAAAGAGGAGGGAGGAAGGACCGGTGAGGGAGGGGAAGGAAAAAAAAAAGAAAAGGAATAACAATAATCTTTTTTTTAACTTTGAATTTTTATTCTTCCATCTTTCATATTGTTACTGCTCAGACTTGTTCTTTGTACTTGTGGTTAACTATGCTTATGTCATGCTGTACTATGATGTGATTACTTGAAGTAAAAAAAAACTACTACGTGGGTCTGGGACGAGATAATATTACATATAACACACACAGTACCTGTGCAATAATGAAAATTCTTTTTTTATTTATGTTTTTATATAGACCTCTATATTGTTTTTATATCAGATTTTTTACACGGTTGTTGTTCTTTACAGTTTTTGTCCTTTTGTCTCTGTAACGCTGTTTTTGCTCCTTTGCTGCTGTGGCACTGAAATTTCCCCACTGTGGGACTATTAAAGGATTATCTTAACTTAACTTATCTTATCTTACCTTAACTTATCTTATCTTATCTTATCTTATCTTATCTTATCTTATCTTACCTTACCTTACCTTAACTTATCTTATCTTATCTTAACTTATTTTATCTCATCTTATCTTATCTTATCTTATCTTATCTTATCTTATCTTATCTTAACTTATCTTATCTTATCTTATCTTATTAACTTATTTTATCTCATCTTATCTTATCTTATCTTACCTTAACTTATCTTATCTTATTAACTTATTTTATCTCATCTTATCTTATCTTAACTTATCTTATCTTATCTTATCTTATCTTATCTTACCTTAACTTATCTTATCTTATTAACTTATTTTATCTCATCTTATCTTAACTTATCTTATCTTATCTTACCTTACCTTACCTTACCTTAACTTATCTTATCTTATCTTATCTTATCTTATCTTATCTTATCTTATCTTACCTTACCTTAACTTATCTTATCTTAACTTATTTTATCTCATCTTATCTTAACTTCTTATCTTAACTTAACTTATCTTATCTTATCTTAACTTAACTTAATTTAACTTAACTTATCTTATCTTATCTTATCTTATCTTATCTTATCTTACCTTATCTTATCTTATCTTATCTTATCTTATCTTATCTTATCTTATCTTAACTTATCTTATCTTATCTTATCTTACATTATCTTATCTTATCTTAACTTAACTTAACTTAACTTAACTTAACTTATCTTATCTTATCTTATCTTATCTTATCTTATCTTATCTTATCTTACCTTACCTTACCTTACCTTAACTTATCTTATCTTAACTTATTTTATCTCATCTTATCTTATCTTATCTTATCTTATCTTATCTTATCTTATCTTATCTTATCTTAACTTATCTTATCTTATCTTATCTTATTAACTTATTTTATCTCATCTTATCTTATCTTATCTTACCTTAACTTATCTTATCTTATTAACTTATTTTATCTCAGCTTATCTTATCTTAACTTATCTTATCTTATCTTATCTTATCTTATCTTATCTTATCTTACCTTACCTTAACTTATCTTATCTTATTAACTTATTTTATCTCATCTTATCTTAACTTATCTTATCTTATCTTACCTTACCTTACCTTACCTTACCTTAACTTAACTTAACTTATCTTATCTTATCTTATCTTATCTTATCTTATCTTATCTTATCTTATCTTATCTTACCTTAACTTATCTTATCTTATCTTATCTTAACTTATTTTATCTCATCTTATCTTATCTTATCTTATCTTACCTTAACTTATCTTATCTTATCTTATCTTATCTTATCTTACCTTACCTTAACTTAACTTAACTTAACTTAACTTAACTTAACTTAACTTATCTTATCTTATCTTATCTTATCTTATCTTATCTTATCTTACCTTACCTTATCTTATCTTATCTTATCTTATCTTATCTTAACTTATTTTATCTCATCTTATCTTATCTTATCTTATCTTATCTTACCTTATCTTATCTTATCTTATCTTATCTTACCTTACCTTATCTTATCTTATCTTATCTTATCTTATCTTATCTTATCTTAACTTATCTTATCTTATCTTATCTTATCTTATCTTATCTTATCTTACCTTAACTTATCTTATCTTATCTTATCTTATCTTATCTTACATTATCTTATCTTATCTTAACTTATGTTATCTTAACTTAACTTAACTTAACTTAACTTAACTTAACTTAACTTAACTTATCTTATCTTACCTTAACTTATCTTATCTTAAGTTATCTTAACTTATCTTATCTTAACTTAACTTAACTTAACTAGTCTTGACTTGACTTGACTTGACTTGACTTGACTTATCTTATCTTATCTTAACTTAAGTTATCTTAACTTAAGTTATCTTAACTTATCTTATCTTATCTTATCTTATCTTATCTTATCTTATCTTAACTTAAGTTATCTTAACTTATCTTAACTAGTCTTAACTTAACTTATCTTATCTTTACTTAACTTAACTTATCTTATCTTAAGTTATCTTAACTAGTCTTGTATTGTCTTAACTTAACTTAACTTATCTTAAGTTATCTTATCTTATCTTATCTGAACTGAACTGAACTGAACTGAACTGAACTGAACTTATCTTATTGATCCCGGAATAGAATAACTTACATGCCACAGCAGCAAGAATGTTGAGGACAGTCCCAGAGAGAAAGAGGATGTGACCTTCACACAAATACTACATTAGGCTGCTAATGTTAATAATAATATTATTATTATTATTAATAATAATAATTAATTATTATTATTATTATTAATAATAATAATTAATTATTATTATTATTATTATTAATTAATTGTTCATTTATTAATCATTTATTGGCATTATAATGTATTTAATAAACTAGAAGCACTCAGAGAGCGCAGACCACTGCCACTGTAAAGCTTTTGCCAATGATTGTAGGCGTTAGGTCTCCCCACAGTAAAGAATCCTTTAAAACATTCCTGGTGGTGGTCCAGATGTTTTCCATTTCTGAGACTTCCAAAAAATTTTATCAAAATCTGTCTTAACTTTCTGAGTTATGTTGCTGACAGACAGACAGACAGATGCTGCCGAATACACGATCTCCACCATGGCAGAGGTAATGAATAAACTTCAACATTACAATTTCCCTCTTTAATAAATAAATATTAAACTTTAATAAATCTAATTAAGTTAATACTATTACTGCTTTATTCTACTCTTGTTACTAAAGTGTTGCTGCTACTAAATATACTCCAATATGTTATTGCTAGTTATGTGTTATTTATTTACATCTGTACTAGAACCATAGAATAGCAATTACACCAAACTCATAATACACACTACTCATAATACTTCAATACTACAGCAGAGTTTCAGTCAGAGGCTTCTTCAGGTCTGGGAGGTGATTTCTGCCAACAGCCTCTGGAATAAAAACTTAAATGAATCATTTTGACTGACAATTATTTATTCAGGAAATCTACTATAACAATGTTGTTTTCTTTTAAGAGTAATAGTTTCATCATTTTAATTTAGGTGTATTTCAAATCTTCGATATAACTGACACTGCATCACTACAGTAAGACAAAACTAAATTACTACTTTAGCTATACAATTGTTACTGCAATAACACTGCAGTACTGCAGTGTGTAAGTTGTAATACTATTCAATATTATCGCAATATGATGACTACTGACACTGTCCTAGTGCTACAAGATATTACTATTATTATGACTAAAATTACTGTGGTCATAACACAGTAAGCTCATTATGTTTAACACATTTCATTATCCTGCTGTAATCTTTTACTTTAATAGCTTCCTTGTTTTTGCTACAGTAATACTGAAGTATTGTGTTACTACAATAGTGTTTTAATTCCGCGGCGTGACGTCCTCAGAACCTTAAACTCCATCCCCCACAATTCCCAGTACCGTCACATGTGTGCGCATGCGCTTTGCGGCGCTGTCCAGGGCCGGGTATCATGGCGACGTACGTGGAGATTCTAAAGAACGAGTTTCCCGAGATCGACACGGAGCTTTTTGACTACATCACAGGTGAGAGACCGACACCAGGCCGCTGTCCGCCGGCGGACCGGACCGGTAGCGGCCTGTAGTCCGCCTGTTAGCCGCTCAGCTACCCGGGCTGACTGAGCTCAGAGCGGAAACACCGGATATCACGGCATGGCCCGGCACGGGACATGGAGGGGTGGGGGGGCTCTGAAACCGGTTTAGACTGGGTGAAGGGTCGGTAATGACCCGGTCTAATCAGAACCACAGAGAACTCCGATCTCTGATAATGTCCAGGTCAGCCGAGGTTCTGGACTGAGGTTCTGGGAGTCCGGGGGGTTCTGGGTGGTTCTGATGGTGGTGTGTGTGTGTCCCAGGTGTGTTGGACAGTGGCGGTGCGGACTTCGAGGATGGGGACGAGGTGTTTGACGCCGTCGGCGGCGTCCTGCAGGAAGTCTCGGCGGACAGCAAGAACGAGGACGAGGTCAGAGACATCTGTCTCCAGATGTTCAACACCTTAAAACTGAACAATCATCACAGCTCCCAGAAGCAGGTTCTGCTGGACGCCCCGGTCCAGTTGTCGCAGGTCTCTGCAGACTCTGGTAAGAAAGCTGGAAACATCCAGAACTTCTCTGGTTCAGGTTCTGGATCTGTTCTGCTTCTTCAGGGATAAACACAATGCTTGCTAGCCTGTCTCGCCATGTTCTGATCCGGATCTGTCTCCTCCTCAGTTTTAGCATCACAAGATGTCCAAGGAATCTGGATGATGAAACGTCCTCAGAACACCGTGAGTCCGAGTTCTTCTTCTGCACTTTCACAGAGATCTACCACAGAAGAAGAAGCTGCCACCATCTTTTCTGAATCTTTGTCTCCATGTCCTTCTGTCTTCGTGTCTCTGTGTCCTTCTGTCTTCGTGTATCCGTGTCCTTCTGTCTTCGTGTCTCTGTGTCCTTCTGTCTTCGTGTCTCTGTGTCCTTCTGTCTTCGTGTATCCATGTCCTTCTGTCTTCGTGTCTCTGTGTTCTTCTGTCTTCGTGTATCCGTGTCCTTCTGTCTTCGTGTCTCTGTGTCCTTCTGTCTTCGTGTATCCGTGTCCTTCTGTCTTCGTGTATCCATGTCCTTCTGTCTTCGTGTCTCTGTGTCCTTCTGTCTTCGTGTATCCGTGTCCTTCTGTCTTCGTGTCTCTGTGTCCTTCTGTCTTCGTGTCTCCGTGTCCCTCTGTCTTCGTGTATCCGTGTCCTTCTGTCTTCGTGTATCCGTGTCCTTCTCTCTTCGTGTCTCCGTGTCCTTCTGTCTTCGTGTCTCCGTTTCCTTCTGTCTTCGTGTCTCCGTGTCCTTCTGTCTTCGTGTCTCCGTGTCCTTCTGTCTTCGTGTCCTTCTGTCTCCGTGTCTCCGTGTCCCTCTGTCTTCGTGTCTCCGTGTCCTTCTGTCTTCGTGTCTCCGTGTCCTTCTGTCTTCGTGTCCTTCTGTCTTCGTGTCTCCGTGTCCTTCTGTCTTCGTGTCCTTCTGTCTTCGTGTCTCCGTGTCCCTCTGTCTTCGTGTCTCCGTGTCCTTCTGTCTTCGTGTCTTCTCAGACGGTTGATGCTAAGAAGTTGGAGAAGGCTGAAGCGAAGCTGAAAGCGAAACATGAGCGGAGGACAGAGAAGGATTCTCAGAAGTCTTCCAGTCCACTGTGAGTTCATGACCTTGTCTCATTTGCCGCCTTTTACCTGTCCCCTTCTCACCTGTCCTCCCTGTCCCTCAGCGTCCTGGAGGAGGCGTCGGCCAGCCAGGCCAGCAGTAAGAAGGACAGCCGGGTGGACCAGTCAGGGAAGAACCGCAGCTACGACATCCGCATCGAAAACTTTGACGTGTCCTTTGGAGAGAGGTGAGGACGCGTAGCCAGGGGAGACGGCAGCCAATCAGAGCTCACTCTCACCGTTGTGTGTGTGTGTTCAGGTGTCTGCTGCAGGGGGCGGAGCTTTCTCTGGCGTACGGCCGGCGGTACGGCCTGATTGGCCGGAACGGCCTGGGGAAGACGACGCTGCTGAAGATGCTGGCGAGCCGGAACCTCCGCGTGCCGGCCCACATCTCCATCCTGCATGTGGAACAGGAAGTGGAGGGGGACGAGACGGCGGCGCTGCAGAGCGTCCTGGAGAGCGACACGCTGAGGGAGGGGCTGCTGGACGAGGAGAGGACGCTGAACGCACGCATCGCCAACGGGATGTAAGAAACCTGCAGCTGTCCAGTCAGCTGGCAGTGCTGACATCATCATGATGACATCATCACATGAGGTTCCTCGGTTTTAATGAGAAGCAGTCTCTGGTTTCAGACAGAGGCTGCTTCAGTTGGTTTGGGATCTGAAAACCTGGAACTGAGGAACGTCTCAGCTGGAAGGCTGATAGATAACATCTGGAATCATAGAAACTAACGTCTGGAATCAAGTTATACTAACAGTATTTCACCGTGGTAACCGTCGGTGAACTGTAGTTACCTTCACCACCAGGTGGCGCTGATCAGATTCAGCCGTCGTTTCCTCCGTCTCAGCTTCTTCTTCTTCTTGTGTTTCTGATTTCTCTGCTCGCCGTGTCGATTCAGCGCTGACGGGATGGAGAGCGTCCGACTGTCGGAGATCTACGCAAAGCTGGAGGAGATCGAAGCTGACAAAGCGCCAGCCCGGTAACCATGGCAACCACAGACACAGCTTTAGCTTTGCTGATCATTGCTTCTGTTTATTATCTAATGAATGACGGACGACTGGTCACATGACAAGCGATGGCGTTTCTCAGCTGTTTTTGTCTGGTCCAATCAGAGCCTCCGTCATCCTGGCTGGTCTTGGATTTTCTCCTAAGATGCAGCAGCAGACGACAAAGTGAGTCACCTGACCAACACACACACCTTTATTTCACCTGTTTAGGCAGTGACATGCAGACAGGTGTGTTTCGTGTGTTTAGGGAGTTCTCCGGAGGATGGAGGATGAGGCTGGCGCTGGCCAGAGCTCTGTTTGCTCGGTGAGTTTCAGCCGCCGCTCTCTCGTTAGAAAGCATGCTCTCTTTGCTGATGTCTGACCTGTCTGTGATTGGTTCTGTCTGCAGGCCCGACCTGCTGCTGCTGGACGGTGAGTCAGAACCAGGACCGACCCAAACCTCTGTGCTAGCTGTTGTAGTGTGGTATTGATGGTTGTGGTTCTGTTTCAGAGCCGACCAACATGCTGGACGTCAGAGCCATCCTGTGGTTGGAGAACTACCTGCAGGTCTGAAGCTTTAGCATTCCCCATCGGAAACAATGGAATGTTTAGCTAACACCGTCTGATCCCCTCCCCCCAGACGTGGCAGTCCACCATCTTGGTCGTCTCCCACGACAGAAACTTCCTGAACGCTGTGGCAACCGACATCATCCACCTGCACTCCCAGAGACTGGACAGTTACCGTGGCGACTACGAGAACTTCCTGAAAACCAAAGAGGACAGACTGAAGAACCAGCAGAGGGAGTACGAGGCCCAGCTGCAGTACAGACAGCACATACAGGTAGAAGGGGGCGGAGCCTGTCGGTGCTGGGGGTCCGGTCCAGTCCGAGGTCCCAGAACCTGATCTCTGGGTTTGTGTTTCAGGTCTTCATAGACCGGTTTCGGTACAATGCCAACCGGGCTGCTCAGGTCCAGAGTAAACTGAAGCTGCTGGAGAAGCTGTGAGTACTTACGGTGTGTGTGTGTGTGTGTGAGAGAGAGAAAGAGAGCAGTCTGTTGTCATGGTAACAGTTGTTTGTTCCTGCAGACCAGAGCTGAAGCCCATCGAGAAGGAAACAGAGGTGACGTTAAGGTAAGGAGAGACTGGAACCAGGTCAGATTTGATGTTGGGGTCTGATCAGCTGGTGTTGGGGTCTGATCAGCTGGTTTTGGGGTCTGATCAGCTGGTTTTGGGGTCTGATCAGCTGGTTTTGGGGTCTGATCAGCTGGTTTTGTGTCTGCAGGTTTCCAGATAACTTTGAGAAGCTTTCTCCTCCGATCCTCCAGCTGGATGAGGTGGAGTTTTGCTACTCTCCCGACCAGCCGCTGTTCTCTGGACTCAACCTGTCAGCTGACCTTGACTCTCGGATCTGTATCGTACGTGTCATTGTGATCGGGAAGCGTTCTGAACTCTGATTGGACGGTTCAAAGTGCAGCAGATATCATGTAAGCAGTCACATCAGTGGATAATCCGGCTGTTTCCTGGCAGGTTGGTGAAAATGGCGCCGGTAAGACCACCATCCTCAAACTGCTGATGGGCGAGCTGACGCCAGTGGGCGGAGTCAGACAGGCTCACAGGTGAGACGGCTATGTGGGATCGCCTCCTGTGGTGGTCTGGACAGAACCTGATCCCAGATTTGGTCTGTTTCTGTCTCCTGTCAGGAACTTGAAGATCGGATACTTCAGCCAGCATCACGTGGACCAGCTGGACCTGAACGTGTGCTCTGTAGAGCTGCTGCTCAACAAGTTTCCTGGTAACCATAGCAACAACAGAAACTACAACATAGGCAGCACCTCCACACTGAGCCCTGATTGGCTGTTTGTGTCCAGGTCGGACGGAGGAGGAGTACCGCCACCAGCTGGGAGGGTACGGCATCTCCGGGGAGCTCGCCATGAGGCCGGTCGCCAGTCTGTCGGGAGGACAGAAGAGTCGGGTCGCCTTCGCTCAGATGACGATGCCATGGTAACGGGGGGGGGGGCTTACTAAGAGGATGATGACAATTACAAAGATGATGAGTATGAGGATGATGAAGATAATGAGGCAATAATGATGATGAAGGTTGTCTCTGTCCTCCAGTCCAAACTTCTACATCCTGGACGAACCCACCAACCACCTGGACATGGAGACCATCGAGGCTCTGGCTAAAGCTCTCAACAAGTTCAAGGTGAGTCCAGTCCAACTTTATTTATAAAGCACTTCAGAAACACCCAGAGCTCCGGTTAAAACAGAAGCAAAATTCCAGTGTGTAAGAAATCCAAGGAAAACGTGAGATTTAAGAAGAGACCTAAAATCAGGCTGAGAGGAGGAGGCAGAGCACCAGCAAAGACCGGATCTCCTCGGAGCTTACGCTCTGTTCCCGGCACCATCAGGAGCCGCTGGTCAGCTGATCTGAAAGAGCGTGAAGGTGCGTACGGGTGAAGGAGCTCAGCGAGGGAGGGTGGTGCAAGACCACGAAGAGATTTAAAAACTAATAAAATGGTTTTAAGCTGGATTCTAAAATAAACAGGCAGCCAATGGAGCGACGCTAAACCGGAGACGTGTTCATGCCGGTTAAAAGTCGAGCAGTGGAAGACTAACTCCCATCACAGCGGCCCGGCCGGCTGCTTATAGAGGCACGGATAACCGTCTCCAAGTGCTGCTTCGGAATAACCGGCTTCACTTCGGCTGCCTTCAGCTCGTCTTTGTCTGACTGTCAGGCTTAAAATCAGAATCCAATTTAACAGCCAGGTTTTTGTTGGCGTCGGACAGAGTAAGGCTTCGTCTTCCTGCAGCAGTCCTGGTTGTCTTTCAGAGGACAGGTGTGTCAGGTGTCTGACCTGTGTGATGTCATCTGTTTCAGGGTGGACTTATCCTGGTGTCACATGACGAGCGTCTGATCCGGTTGGTGTGTCGGGAGCTGTGGGTGTGTGAAGGCGGGAAAGTTCACCACGTCGACGGCGGCTTCGACGAGTACCGAGACATCCTCCATGAACAGTTCAGGAAGGAGGGTTACCTGTGAGGCCCCGCCCACTGAGGACTGACCACACCACCAGTAACACCGCCCACCCCACAACGACACCTGTACCGGCAGCCAATCAGCTGTCAGAGCACACCAGAGGACGGTTTCTACTCTGAACTGTCTCACCTGCTCCCGTGATCCGCTGGAAGATGATTGGTTGTTTGGAGACAGCTGATGAGGTCACGGTGACCTCAGAGGGACGTGGACCAGACTGTTGAATAAACATGACTCAGCATTCAGAGACAAATAAAAACATCAGATCATGTGTTCAGTTTCTCTTCTTCATCTTCATCAGTTTCAGTGAGGCGTTCAGGAACCAACTGGTTTGCAGGATCTTTCTGTTCTATCTGCCAGCCAATCAGTGCTCTGCTCCTTTGTGATGTCATTAAGGAGGAGGACCAGAAACATGAGGCCCGTTCAGACAGATGGCGTCTATCTACCGTCGGACTTCACGGGATGTCGGGGCGGACTATAAAAGCAGCATAGCCACGTCGGACATGTTCGTTGCCATGACGACTACCAGGGTGGAAGATCTCGCGGCGTTTGCTTCGTCACTGCGGATGCGATCGATGCCGAGGAGATCCCCGTTTTCCTTCAGGACCATGTCATGGTGCAGCGAGGCTGGAGTTCCTTCAGTAATGGTTCAGTGATTAACCGCGTGGTTAGTCACCTTCGTAGTTCCTGACCAGCGTGGACTCGTCCAAATCCCTGTTCTGAGAGAA
The DNA here is from genome assembly GCF_017639745.1 of Melanotaenia boesemani. NCBI lineage: Eukaryota > Metazoa > Chordata > Actinopteri > Atheriniformes > Melanotaeniidae > Melanotaenia > Melanotaenia boesemani. Next base: position 37,018,565 of record NC_055690.1, on the reverse strand, counting down.
GTTCTGATCCAGTTCCCGCAGGAACGAGGAGGTTCTCCTGGTCCAGATCTGATCCAGTTCCCGCTGGAACGAGGTGGTTTTCCTGATCCAGATCTGATCCAGTTCCCGCAGGAACGAGGAGGTTCTCCTAGTCCAGATCTGATCCAGTTCCCGCAGGAACGAGGAGGTTCTCCTGGTCCAGATCTGATCCAGTTCCCGCAGGAACGAGGAGGTTCTCCTGGTCCATATCTGATCCAGTTCCCGCAGGAACGAGGAGGTTCTCCTGGTCCAGATCTGATCCAGTTCCCGCAGGAACGAGGTGGTTTTCCTGATCCAGATCTGATCCAGTTCCCGCAGGAACGAGGAGGTTCTCCTGGTCCAGATCTGATCCAGTTCCCGCAGGAACGAGGAGGTTCTCCTGGTCCAGATCTGATCTAGTTCCCGCTGGAACGAGGTGGTTTTCCTGGTCCAGATCTGATCCAGTTCCCGCTGGAACGAGGTGGTTTTCCTGGTCCAGATCTGATCCAGTTCCCGCTGGAACGAGGAGGTTCTCCTGGTCCAGATCTGATCCAGTTCCCGCTGGAACGAGGAGGTGCTTCTGGTCCAGATCTGATCCAGTATTCAGTGGAACAAGGAGGTCTTTCTGGCCGTTGCACCGGGTTCCTGTTCAGAGCTGACAGCGTTGTTGCTCAGCTACAGGAACTGGTGCTGGACCAGTAATTTACCTGTTCAGGTGCAACATGAAGGTCAGCAGTCTGGTAAACGTTCATCCTCACATTTACTAAACTTTAATGCCAACAACAACAACAACAACAACAACAACAAGCGGCGGGTTCAGAGCCGGTGAAAGAAACGGGAACAGTTGGATGTGGTAGAAATAAATGCAGGCTACAGCCTGCCCTTCAGTCCTGGACCAGGACGGGACCTGATGGATCCAGATCTGCGCTGTGGGTTCCACTTCATTTCTTTCACTTCTGTTCCTTCGTATAGTTTATGTGCTGAGGGTCTGAAAGGCAGCTAGAACCACAATGTATTATTATTATTATTATTATTATTATGAAGATGATGATTATTATTATTCAGGGTTAGGATGGCCGTGGATGACATGAGGAAAGGCGGGAACACACCAGTAAGTCCGGGTTTTGTGGGTCTTTGAATGAAACAAATCCAGATCATAGAGGCTTGTGAAAGTATTGCATGTGTTACGTTGACATGAGCTCCAGCTCTGCTTCATATTTCTCTCGGTGTGATAACTCGGAGGCTGCGATGCTGAAGCAAAAAAATCCAATTTTCGATTTTAATTTTCAAAATGGAAAATTCGATTGATCGATTAATTGCCAGCCCCACCAAGACTGTTAGAAACCATGCTGGAGCCTGGTAACAACACAGAAACGGATTTATTACTGGGAGCGTTGCATGAAAGTCCCGGCAGAAAACCGGAGGTTAAACCAATCAGCACCAAGCTCTGTCGTCATCGTAGTCGGCAAGGCAGATTTATTCGTATTCAAAGTGCTTTACATAAAACATTACATCAAGGTCCAGGAAAAATATAAGTGTATTAGAAAAAAAAGATTAAAAAATGTAACATTAGTTACACAAAACAGAAAGAAAAAAGCTCAAACAAAGAAATAAAGTTAAGATTCCAGCTGAAAGAACCAGATCCAGATCTGGACTGTAAATAAAAACTAGTCCATGCAGCAGAGAACAGGTGGGTCTTTAACCTGGATCTAAATAAACTGAGTGTTTCAGCTGATCTGAGGCTTTCTGGGAGTTTGTTCCAGACATGTGGAGCATAGAAGCTGAATGCAGCTTCTCCATGTCTGGTTCTGACTCTGGAACTGATAAGAACCTGGATCCAGATGACCTGAGGGTTCTGGTAGGTTCATACTGGGTCAAGAGGTCTCTGATGTATTTTTGGTCCTAAACCATTCAGAGCTTTCTAGACCAGCAGCAGAACTTTAAAGTCTATCCTCTGACGGACCGGCAGCCAGTGTAAAGACCTCAGAGCTGGACTGATGTGGTCCACTTTCTTGGTCTTAGTGAGGACTGGAGCAGCAGAGTTCTGGATCAGCTGCAGGTGTCTGACTGATGTTTTAGGTAGAACCTGTAAAAACACTGTTACAATAATCAAGCCGACTAAAGATGGAAGCTGGACTAGTTTTTCCAGGTCCTGCTGAGACATCACATCTTTTACTCTTGATATGTTCTTTTTTCTTTTTCTTTTTTTTTTAACTTTTATTTAGCATTTCTACAAACATTCAATTTACATCTGGTACACAATGACGAGTTTTTGTCCTTTTCTACCATACATTCTCTTTTTTTCCAAATTGAACATGACATAATACTTGCCTTAAATCAATATATCAGATGACTTCACCTTGTCATAGAAATAAAATGTATTTAATTGTTTCTCTTTGGCTCCAAAAACCATCACCTCAGTTTAGTTTTTGTTTAACTGGAGAAAGTTCAGACACATCCAGTCATTAATCTCCTCATTGCATTTACCAAGAGCCTGTACGGGGCCTCGGCCTCCTGGTGACATTGTAATATATACCTGTGTGTCATCTGCGTAGCTATGGTAACTAAAGTTGTTCTTTATGACCTGTGCCAGTGGGAGCATGTAGATGTTAAACAGAAGAGGCCCCAGGATGGAACCTTGGGGAACTCCACATGTAATTCTTGTCTGCTCAGATGTAAAGTTACCTACTGACACAAAGTAGATAATAATTTACACCACACACACAGAGCGCTGCAGATTAAAGAGCTATGAAAGATGCTGCAGTTTCTGTTAAAATGCTTTAGTCCCAGAGATTTATAGGTATTAAAAAGCTACTGTGGGTGGATTTGTAAGTAGAAAAGAGGAAAAATTAATGTACAAATCAAAGAAAAAAGAGGAAGAATGCAGCAGAAGGGAGAGCAAAAGCAGGAAGCCTGCAGCTCGTCGCTCTGGCTGCATCCGCCATCTTTTATGGTTACGTTTTCTGGTGCAGTCTGAAGCCGGACAGAGTTTCTCACTGGCAGCAGAACTCCAGGACCACAGTCCCTGGTTCCAGACGGGTTGCTGATAGCGCCCAGGTCCAACCAACCCGTTTTTAATTGTTTGGTCTCTGCACACGCTCAGTCCGGACATGTTCGTAGGTCCTCCGTCTTTATTCTCATGATGGGCCTCATGTCTGTCCCTCACTGTTGGTTTCATTGGTTCATCAGGTTGGATCGAGTGTTTAATGAGCTGATCTGTGGGATTAGATTTGTACCACAAGAATAAAGAAAGACTCTTCAGAATTTGAGAGTAACAACAGAAAAAAGGTTTTCCAAAAGTAAAACTTACGAACCCTGAAGCTGCAGCTTCCCCAGGAGGAATCCCGTCTCCTCCGCCTCCCGACCTCAGTTTGGAAGCAGGAAAGTTTCCAGTTTTCACAGACAGTGAAGGCAACAGACCAGGAGCCTCGTTTCTAAAGCTGACGTAGGTACAGAAACCGAGAAACGCCAGCACCTCCACGGCTACTCCGACCCTGCCAGACGCATGTTTGAGATCAATACTCCTGGAGAGCATGCTCAGATAAAACACGAAGAAAAATCAGGATTTTCATTTTTACAACTTTATTTAAGCTTCTTTCCTTTATCATGAACAGAACATACAAACATACAGAGACCCGAAAAATAAAGAAATCCAACCAATAATAATTAAAAAAAAACTGGTGAGTAAACGTGAGACAGTGTGTGGTAGGTATTTAGTAAAAAGGACACATGTATGTGTAATATGTTCGTTACAATGAGTAGATGGAGGAACGACTGCTTGTCTTTAGAACCAACTTTATTGCCAAACTTGCAGTTACAGCTGGGATAACGGTCACCATTATAACCCTTTTTTTAAAAAAAAAAGCATCTATATAGTTATATGTCACCAAACACAGTCTCTCGTATGTGCTGGAGGACTCTGAGTGTGCTCAGTCACCAGATGCATCGGTCACCCACGATGTGCCCTGGTCCTCCTCTTTCTCAGAACGTGCTTCCTGAGATGTGCTGCCTATCACTGATGAAGATGTCATGTGCTCATCCTGTAGGCCATCTGGCATCACGGTAGGTAGGTTTTGCTCCAGTCTGCTCAACAGGTGATCCACATGTCGCCTGCTCACTTTACCCTTTCCCAACAGCTCTGTGTCGGAAACAGGTCCTGTCATTTTCTGTATTAGTCCTGGAATCCATTTTGGTCCACCTCCAAAGTTTCTTGTAGATACAGGATCTCCCCCAACAAAGTTGCGTCCTTTGGCGTGTTTGTCATGGTACAGTTTTTCGCTTGCTTGTTTTTCAGCACCTTTCTGTTTTAAATCTGGATGTATCAGGTCCAGTGTGCATGGTAACCTCCTGCCCATCATCAGCTCTGCTGGAGACTTTCCCGTTGTTGACTGTGGTGTGATGCGGTAACTAAACAGAGCCCTGCTTAGCTTTGTCTCCAACGAGTCTCCCGTGCTTTTTAAAAGCTCTTTAAAAGTCTGCACAGCTCTTTCAGCGAAGCCGTTAGAGGAGGGGTGGTAGGGAGCCGATGTGACATGTGTGATTCCATTTCTTGTCATAAACTCTTTAGTTTGGTCACTGACAAAACGCTGGGCGTTGTCCGACAACCATTTCAGGGATGCCTTGTGTACTGAAGCTGTTTATTGTGGTTGTAGACGTAGCTGAAGCCACTGGGTACACATCTAGCCATTTTGAATGTGCATCCACTATAACTAAAAACACTTTACCCATAAAGGGACCAGCGTAATCTATGTGCAGCCTTCTCCACGGATGGAACGGAGCACTTTGAGGTACATGCAGTACATGACTTTACCTTATTCTCAATGTCAGTGTCCATGTGAGGCCACCACATGCAAGTAGTTCTTTTCTGACACAGTAAGCGTCCGGGATGCAAAACCAGTAGGTTTCTCCTGACCATCTGGCATACGGTGAGCTAACACTCCATAAGGAGAAGCATCAGTTCTTTCTTTCCATCATGCTAACACACTGCTTGAATGTAGCAGCCCTTTCGACTTTTAGAAAACCCTCTCGTGTTCCGGTCCCCAGCACCATGGTTCGTCCTTCCTCAGGGGATCCAACAGGGTCGACACGCTTGATAGGAACTTATTTTAAAAGTTCAACAAGCCCAAGTACGCTCTGAGCTCCGTCGCTGATTTTGGGCTCGAGCCTCCTGTAACGGTGTCTGGTCCACTCGATGTCCTAAAAATTTACTTCCTTCTCCATAAACTGACACTTGCTCCTCTTTAGGCGCAGTCCTGCCTTCTCTAGTCGATGCAGCACTCCACCCAGCGTCTGGAGGTGATCTTTGTCTCCCTCTCTCTTTTATCCATTTTCACTCTGCAGGCCCTCTTGATGTGTCCCACCTTACCACAACTGTGGCACTTTTCAGCGGCAGACCTGCAGTCTTTGGCCAAGTGGCTCATTCCGCCACACCTGTAGCACTTTTTTCAGTCTTGCCGAGGCTTTTCAAGGGCATCCTCCATCTTGTTTACAGATCCCGTTTCCAATGGATCTCGAATGTTCTGCCACACCCTGCAAGTCCACAGTGTCTCTATTAGCAGCTTCCATCGCCTGCGCAAACTTGGGCACTTTTTCAAAAGTCAGACCGTATATGATTTGCATGTCTTGGGGATTACGGTGAAAAATTGTGGCATCCATCATGCCGACGGACCTGCTTCCATATTCTAAGTGTAGTTCTGACTAAAATATTCCTTGTATATGGTGCGGTGTCTGAGGTTAGAGGTGCACAGGTTACTGCTGACAGTGAAGACGGAGCACGTGATCTAGCTTTAAGTATGCACCACGAGGGGGCACCTGGATCCTCATACAGCCGATGGAGGTCAGATATTAGCGGCCCAATAATGCATCTGAAAATTGCTGGTAGTTTACCAAACCTACAGCGTTCCACAGGATTATAAGTGTGCCATGCAACAAATGATGACAGGGAAGAAGGAGACGGAGAAGCTCGCCTACTTGCTGTCCACACATGTAAGAGCAGCAACGCTGGACCACAGCGGGAAGGTCCTTCAAGCAGCAAAGTCCAGCCGCTGTATTCATGTCTGGGGGAAGAGGATGTGGGTTGTGTCTCGTCCTTGGATTGGCGTTGTGTGTCTCGCTGTTGATGAAGTCCATTGTTAGGGCGGGAAAGTACGTTCCTTATTCCCCAGGAGAGTAACACGGAGTGTAGCCGGAAATCGCAGCCCATTGGCTTCATCTATGGATCTCAGCTTCTTGTTCACGTCTCCAAACGGCGCTCTTTTCCTCATCACGCCCGTGGTGTAGTCGGGATAAATATGGAGCGTCTTCCCTCTGAAGCAGGAACTATTTCATCCCTGCACACGCAAGATAAACACACACGGGGGTCTCCAGGTTGTGGTTTTGGATGTGGTGATCTGTGGACTCTGTCCAGCAATGGGGCTTCGCTCAGGTTCAGGACATCTTTCAAAAGACACAAACTGTGTAGGCTGCCTGTTCTCCAGTCCTTCCTCAACACCCATAAGCCGCAAATTATTTCACCTGGAAGGCCTCCAAATCCTCCCACTTACCCACAGCTCCTTCACATCACCTTGAAGTAGAGAGATGGTGGTGCAGTCACCGGTATATTCGGCAGCTTTCTCCAGCTCCTTCAGTCGGGTGGTGCTAATGAGGCCTGTATGCTGGTGATCGCCGTTGACAGCTCGCTCCTCACGGAGTCTACGCAGCGTCTGAATGGCAGCACCAATCTTTGCACAGAGAGAGTCTTGGAGGGAGGTGAGTGAGTCGGAGAACATCTGCGGTGTTAGCGAATTACTGGTAGTCGAGTGCAGCCGAGCTAGCCACCGCAGCCCACGGCGTGCTTGATTAAGCAGGGTTACGTTGTTGTTTTGCCGACTGGTTACGAGTATGTGAAGCCGCCATTGTTGTCTTAAAGCTGTTGTTTGTTTGTCAGTTATACTGAGTTTACAATATCAACCTTGTAGGAGCTTGTAAGAGACGCGTCTACATTCTACCTCATGCAACAGCGCCTGGGATCTGAGGGATCTGAAGGATCTGAGGGATCTGAAGGATCTGAGGGATCTGAGGGATCTGAGGGATCTGAAGGATCTGAGGGATCTGAAGGATCTGAGGGATCTGAGGGATCTGAGGGATCTGAAGGATCTGAGGGATCTGAAGGATCTGAAGGATCTGAGGGATCTGAAGGATCTGAGGGATCTGAGGGATCTGAGGGATCTGAAGGATCTGAGGGATCTGAAGGATCTGAAGGATCTGAGGGATCTGAAGGATCTGAGGGATCACATAGAGCATGTTTGTTAAACGGTGGCATTAACTCTGTAATATTTGGTATTTGTGGATTTTAAGGGGTTAATGAGTCTACGACTGGACAACAGCGGAGCCTTTGATAGTTTATATATTTTTACATTATTACTCGTTTGGTGTGAACGTTCGCCGAAGTCTCCTCGGATCATTTCAACCGTTAGAGGAGACATTTGGGAGGAAAGTTGGGAGCTAAACAAACGTTTTCTTTTCAGTCGAGATGGAAAATCCCGTTTTGTGAGGTCCTTAGAAATGAGTTGTTACAGTTTTCGTCCACAAACGTACAAGCTGTGATTTTTAAAGATGGTTCTGTCGCTGTAGGACGAACACGTTCCAGCTGCTTCAGATCAGCGTTAAAGGTTTTTATTACCTTATTAAACCTGAACCGGCCGAGTCAGAAGATTCCCAGAGTCATCTAATAAATGTAGAACAAACTCCATGGATTTCCTATTTATTAAGCCAGAAGCCCGGAGACCTGCACGTCCAGGCCCCTGAGGGGTTTTTCTGCGACAGTGCCACCTAGTGGATTATTGAAAAACTGCAACTCAATGTGTGGACCAGCAGGTCCTCCAGACCCCAGACCACTTTCATCTGGAAACTTCTAGTGTCCAACCCAAAAACCTCTTTTTCTCAAAAGTAGGAAGAAACGAAGATGTCCATCATCCAGCTGAGCTGAGGAAGACTACGATCTGGGTCTGGATGTGAGGTTCCAGCGGGAGGCGCTGTGATGATCACAGCTGGTTTATTGAACAGAGTCATCACTCGGTTTATTATGTCGGAACAGAAACCGATAACTTTTGATCAGCAATCAGGTCCCAGTTTGTTCTGGATCTGGTCTCTGTGAGTCCAGACGTGGTTGGCTGCGTTGTGGTAAATGCGGAGCCGGAGCCTACAGTTCTGGACTCTGGGCTCCGTCCTGCTCCTTCTTCTTCCTGATCTGAGGCAGGACAGCGTCCCTGTAGAACGTCTCCAGTTTGGACAGCGTGTCCTCCCACAGCTCAGGGTCAAAGGTCACGGGGACGATAGCGGTCTCCTTCAGGGTGAAGACGACAAGCTCGGCCCGGGTCAGGCCCGTCACCGCCAGCTGACACTGGATCTGAGTGAAGTAGCTGTGAGACGTCTTCAGACGGTAGGATGGAGGCTGGAAGGAGGACATGGGGACATCAGAACCGACCCGAGACTGGATGGTCTCCTGGTTCTGTGAATTCTGGTCTTACCTGACCCGGCTCCTGCCCGTCCTGGACCTCCAGACAGAAGGCGGGGTCGTCCCTGCAGGCGTCCTCCAGCCGTCGGTGTCGATGTTTGAAGGGACATTTCACCTCCAAGCAGAGCAGCGATTGGCCGGTTGGTCCGTCCGTCACGATGCCGTCGGGACTGGCGGCCAACCAGGGTCGGTGGGCGTCGATGAAGAGGCCGCAGTCCCGAACCTGGACCTGCCGGCCCAGCGCCGCCGACTTCAGCCGCTGCGCCAGGAAGCGAAGCCGATCAAAGCGTCATTCACCGAAAAAATAAATAAAGTGAAGGAACTTTTATTTTTAATCTTTTCATCTTTTTTTTATGATTTATTTTGGTTTAAAAAAGAAAAAAAAAAACTTGTACTTCGTCTCTTCCTGTCACTTCGGACTTGGTTCTGATTCTGTGGAACCGAAGTCGCTTTATGAGACTGATGAAGATGAAGATGATGAAGATGGAACCCACCTGGTACTGTCGGACTGCCTCAGCCTCCATCTGGACCCCCCAGCTCATGGCTCGGGTCTGGATTCTGGCTCCTTCACCTGTGGGGTCGGATAGGTGCGTTACTACTGACCAGAACCAGCAGGTACAGGTGTGAGTGGGCGTGGCCTACCTGTGATTGCAGCCAGGTAGGAAGGGGGCGGGGTTTGGCTCTTCCCGTTAGCGAAGCGGCTGTGGGCAATGCAGTGAGCTACTGAGGCCGTGATCCGGTTCTTCCGCCAGGCAAACCAGTCCTGGTTCAGTCTCTGTCCACGGGTCAGAGCTTCCACCTTCTCCACCACACACCTGTCCAGGTGGACCCTCAGGTCCAGAGGGACCTGCTCAGGTCTGGGAGGAGCTCCGTCTCCATGTGCCTCTTCATGACGAGGATCTGGATGCACTGCAGCTGCTTCAGGACCTGGTCTAGTTGGAAGACGAGTCTCAATGTTCTGGTTCTCCTGGACTGTCTTGGTGATGGTCCTGGTCTGAGGGGGATGCGCAGGTCCAGGTCCAGCCCTCTGGGTTTGGCTGGTTCTGGTTTTCCTGGTGGTTCTGGCTGAAGCTTGACCTTGTGGAACATGGATGGAAGGGTGGTACTGGACCTGAGGGAGGACCCGTTTCTGGGGCATACTGGTTTGTGAGGAACTCTGCTTTGTGTTCTGGTTCTTCTGGACCGCCTTGGTGTCAGCCCTAGTCTGAGGAAGGTCCGCAGCTTTTGGTCTAGTCCTCTGAGTTTGGCTGGTTCTGGCTGAAGCTCCGCCTCCTGGAGCATGGATTGAGGGATGGTACCAGACCTGTGGAAGAACCGGTTTCTGGGGCGTACTGGTTTGTGAGGACGTCTGCTTGGTGTTCTGGTTCTGCATGTTCATGGGGTCTGAGTCCGAAGAAGGTAAAGAAAAAGAATCGGTTAGTGACATGAAACCAAAACCTGAAGACGTTCTAAGAGGCTCCGATCCGGTTCCAGCGGGTCAGAGCTTCACCCTGGGTCTGAAAGATCCCGAGCTTTTACTTTGGTAGAAGTCAGAACTTCCGGTTTGAAAAACTATTTAAATATGCTTTTTTTTAAAATATGAAGTCAATCCAAAGACAGACACGTGGAATGTGACGTCATTACATTTACGTAAAGTTAAGCTCTTATTTTGAAGCTGCTAACCGGATGTTATGACGGCTCGCGGGATTTCAGAGGGGTTTTCCCCAGCATGTCGACCTCAAACTTCTGCTTTAGACCCGTATCTATCATATGAGAAAACTCAGGACGGTCCCAGATCAGAACCCGGGTCCGGACTCCGGTCTGACCTCAAACAACCGTTTCACGGTGGTCTGGTGAACCAGAACCTGTCGGTAGGTTCGCTTTGATCTGTTGAACACAGCTGTCGGTACACTTTAACATGAACGCGCTTCCGGTTCTTCCCGCACGAGACCAAAACAGACCAATCAGGACGCTGCAATAAATCACCAGCGTGGCCGAATTTCTCAGGAATGTCCGCTTGTGTGAGGATTAAAGTTCCGGTTCAGGTTAAATCAGGTTCAAACCGGAGGATCGGTCCGGTGGCGAGTCTCAGAATTTACCGCGAGATCAGCTTGAAGTTTCCAGACTTCACGTCTTCATCTACCTGTCGGGTCGGAACCGAACTCACCTGCACGCGGAGCATTTAGATCCAGTTCGTGGCGCGTCCGACTGAAGGCAGAGATGAAAGTTGGTGATGAGTCATAAACACGAGACACACCCGGTTCACCAACATGTCCGGGACATGTCTCCCTCGTCACTCCTGGTTAGAGATGTGACGTTCATGAACGAATCGATTCTTTGGAACGACTTTTAAATGAACGATGGGAACCGATTCACAGCTGTGAGTCGTTCATTTGTGAGCCATTCTTTTCATGTACAAATTTTTGACACTGCCTTCATCAAATCAAATAAAAAAAAACTTTATTTGTAAGGCACTTTTCATGCCACAGGCAACACAAAGTTCTTTACATGATTAAAAACACAAGAATAAAAACACAGTCACACGTATAAACACACACACACGCCAAGCCCAACCCCCCCCTCCAGCTAAAAATGACTGAATGAATAAATAAATGAATGAATAAGTAAATAAGAAGTAGTACAGGTGAGTAAAATGAAAAATAAATAACATTTGTGACATCATAGAAGTCACGCTCCATTCATGTGAAGCATCTATGGGCAAAGAATTGTTTGGAAACAAATACTGTGAGTTCTATCAAAAACATTTACTAGAATATGCTGCTCAGGTTTATCCTTTTTTATCTATTTGTTCCTATAATTTTTTAATGTTGTATAGTAGAATTCATACAGGTACATGTTTTGATTGCTTTATTTTTTGTAAGACATTGTGAGAACGATCCAGTCTTTTGAATGGCTCTTTGAAAGGAACGGCTCCTCAAGATCCGGCTCCCTTCAAAGAGCCATAAATCCCATCTCTACTCCTGGTCGGTCTGTGTCAGCTGACGCCACACGCGGATAGCAGCAGTGCATTGTGGGTGGCCCGCCATGTTGGTTGTTGCTAGTAAACAGCTGTGTGTGGTCTTTGCTGTCATCTTTGGTAAAATGGGAGTGTGTGTGTGTGTGTGTGAAAGGCTGCCAGGCTGGGGCAGCAGGTTGAGGATGTGACGGAGGCATCGGACGGTCGGTGGCAGCGGTGACACGAACCACTTCCTCCACCGTCTCCCTTCATGCTGGTTGCTGTCGGCGTTTTTATTTATGTTGTTTTTATTGTGTAAGAAATGTTAATGAAGATTCTTTATTTGTCTTTTTAAAGTCGCTGTTTTCACATTTCACTTGTAAACTAGAGACAAAGATGGAGGGAAATAGAAACGAGTTCATCTGTTTGTGTTTGATCAGAGTTTATTTTATTTAATCATCTTTATATAAAACAGCGTGAAGGATTTTAAAGATGCAGGTAAACACCAAGACTCTCTGAGACCTGATGGATGGTAACTGGTTGGATGAAGTGGTTCAGATTAACTAGTTTTAATAACTAACGTGGCTGAAGGTCAACCAGCTTCAGGAATGATGGAGGCTCAGACTGGACACCATCCCTGCTTCTAGGACACATCAGGTCCTCCCACAAATGCTGCAGGTCTGCAGGACGAAGAAGACCATCAGCTGAGGACAGAGACCATGAAGTCCACCAGGATGCAGACCCTGGAGATCTACAGACCATGGAGTCCACCAGGATGCAGACCCTGGAGATCTACAGACCATGGAGTCCACCAGGATGCAGACCCTGGAGATCTACAGACCATGGAGTCCACCGGGATGCAGACCCTGGAGATCTACAGACCATGAAGAGGACTTCTGATGCTGGAGAGGAAAGCTTCAGATCCAGACCAGAGAGGCTGGAGAAGATGGAGATCAGCTGATCAGAGGATGAGAGTCTTGGTTGCTTCTTAAGAACATAAATAACCAGCTTGGAGAAAAACACTGAATAGAAACATGATTGTTAAAGAAGTTTGACAGTCAGAATAAAAACAGCAGCATGACGTTAAACAGATAAATTTTAATAGAAGAAAATAGAGAAAATGAAGACGCGATAATAAAAACGACATAGAGAAAATTTCACCCTGAAATAATAGAACCAGCAGTAAAAACTTTAAACTATGTTTAAATTAGTCACCAAGAGGACCAACAAGACCAGACCTCCATGAAGACCAGACCTCCATGAAGACCAGACCTCCATGAAGACCAGACCTCCATGAAGACCAGAGCTCCATGATGACCAGACCTCCATGATGACCAGACCTCCATGAAGACCAGACCTCCATGATGACCAGACCTTCATGATGACCAGACCTCCATGAAGACCAGACCTCCATGAAGACCAGACCTCCATGATGACCAGACCTTCATGATGACCAGACCTCCATGAAGACCAGACCTCCATGAAGACCAGAGCTCCATGAAGACCAGACCTCCATGAAGACCAGACCTCCATGATGACCAGACCTCCATGAAGACCAGAGCTTCATGAAGACCAGAGCTCCATGAAGACCAGACCTCCATGAAGACCAGACCTCCATGATGACCAGACCTCCATGATGACCAGACCTCCATGAAGACCAGAGCTTCATGAAGACCAGACCTCCATGATGACCAGACCTCCATGAAGACCAGACCTCCATGAAGACCAGAGCTTCATGAAGACCAGAGCTCCATGAAGACCAGACCTCCATGAAGACCAGAGCTTCATGAAGACCAGAGCTCCATGAAGACCAGACCTCCATGAGGACCAGAGCTCCATGAAGACCAGACCTCCATGATGACCAGACCTCCATGAAGACCAGACCTCCATGAGGACCAGAGCTCCATGAAGACCAGACCTCCATGATGACCAGAGCTCCATGATGACCAGAGCTCCATGATGACCAGACCTCCATGATGACAAGACCTCCATGAAGACCAGACCACCATGAAGACCAGAGCTCTATGAAGACCAGACCTCTATGAAGACCAGACCTCCATGAAGACCAGAGCTCCATGATGACCAGACCTCCATGATGACAAGACCTCCATGAAGACCAGACCACCATGAAGACCAGAGCTCTATGAAGACCAGACCTCTATGAAGACCAGACCTCCATGAAGACCAGACCTACATGAAGACCAGCCCTCTATGAAGACCAGACCTCCATGAAGACCAGAGCTCCATGAAGACCAGACCTCCATGAAGACCAGAGCTCCATGAGGACCAGACCTCCATGAAGACCAGACCTCCATGAAGACCAGAGCTCTATGAAGACCAGACCTCCATGAAGACCAGACCTCCATGAGGACCAGACCTCCATGAAGACCAGACCTCCATGAAGACCAGAGCT